>NC_067250.2:212849134-213152164 GCF_019359855.2 Lolium perenne | reverse complement strand
TCTCTTGAAGAAATGTTTATCAAAACCTGCATTGGTATTAGACTTTCTGGTCTAATATCGTAGCTAGTGCATAAAACACCTCTTATCTATAATGAACTTGTTGAGTACGCTCGTACTCATCCCACTCTTAAATCCCTTGCTTAGATTGTATGAATCGTCTGGAGGAGGACTACGACAACACTGAAGGAGCCGAGATCATCGGCTATGAAGAACCAGACCTCTCTGGAGGTATTGAGGGCGTAGACTACCTCATAGTCTACGGAACCGGGGAGGCTTCCGGAGCAGATCAAGCCTAGAAACATTGAGTAGTAGTAGTAGCCGAGCAGCCCGAACTCTTAGTATTTAGCTGCTCGGGAAAATAAATGTATCACTTAATGAGACTTTTATATTGTAAGCTAAGTTGGGTTCGCCTCGAACCCAGGAGTATCCCTCTTAGGACCCAAGAGGAGCTCCGAGACAATATATGTATCATGTTTGTAATATTAAATGAATGAGTTATGGACCTGCTATGTTCTGTTGTACTACTCTGAGGGATGTAATATTTGCGGAATGGTACTTCGTGAATGTTATATCAACGACTGGCATACTACAACATGCAGTGGTATGCAGGGTCACCACAGTTGGTATCAGAGCAAAAGCTTTGACCTTAGGTTGGAACCTAGTAAATGGGACCAAACGTTAGGAGTCAAATAGGACTAGTAAAGAATTCTCTAAAAATATGGTGTATATTCAATTGAGAATACAACAATCATATCTTTTAGTGCGATAATTCTTTATTACCTCTATTATGATGCATTATTACTAATCTTATATTCTTTCTATTTCTACAGCCAACAATGGCAAGTTCACGTCCGGGACGAAACGTGAAAGTGATGGATTCAACGCTGAGTGAATATGAAGGAGGACTTGCAGATATTTTACGTGCCATGTTACTTGAATTTGGGTGTGATCCCCAGATCCAAGTAAAGAAATACATGTACTACGATGGTACTGTATTGGCAAAGTGTAGGGTAGGACTGCGACTTCCCGAATCTTTGGGAATGAGCGTAGTAATGCCAGCAGGTGAAGCCAGAACTATCAACACAACCTACCATATAGCCGTTATGAGAGCCATAACCGATATTCAGGAGCATAAGACGAAAGAGCTTATGGGTTCCGAATTCACCCATATTCCTCATAAGCAGGAGGAAGAGGATCCCATGCTCAACCACTACAAATATGCAAAACGCAAACCAATAGCAGCTGCGAAATACATGGATAATAGCTGCAACTTACTATCATTGCTCTTTCAGTTGAACCATCATTTGACGGGAGCAATTGATACGATGCTAGAAGAGTTTACTGAACCCAAGGAGGAGACTAGGGGGAAAGAACCTATGGAGAATGTGGTGCACACACCAGTTTATTCAGCTGGTGACTACATTAGTATTGATCCTCTTGAGCGTGAAACTACACCCGTTACACCGGGAAACTATCTTGGAAGTTCCTATGGGGGATATGAAGGTGGAGAGGAATCCGGAAACAATCAGCGTTCCGTGACTCCTATAGAAAACTCCACGGGTTGGCGTTGGGGATCTGATACTGGAACTCATAGTAGTTCAGTGTATTATGACGGAGAGATGAATGAGGACGCCACAACCCAGAACCAGACTTATCCTAGTAATGGAGGAGTTGATGGAGGGTATCCGACACAGGTTGAGTCGGATACAAATGTTGGAAATACCTATGGTGGAGCTACAGGGGAGTACACCCGATGGGTGGACTATGATGCACTTAACAACCAGTTTGTGAACACTGATTTCTCCCTAGGATCATCATCTGATTCTGACTACCAGCCGACGGGGAGACCTTATGTTCCAGGGTCTATCAGGAGGACGACACGTTCGACCGGATGGAAGCCTGGGATGTATCGGGAGTGAAGATCGACTAGAGTCCACCAAGGAAGGCGGGACTACAATACACAAGTACCACGTGTATTGTAGTGTGTAATATTTGTAGAAATTTGTACATATACTTTAATAAGTGAGTTTGCATACTCACATCGACTTGAGTATTGTAATAAGACCACTTAAGTATGTATATACATGGTATATGTTTTGTATGATTTGGATTTGCTTCTTGATTTCCATTGCGTGACTAGTTCTGTGCACAAAGTTGAGCTCAGAAAACTTGCGCATGGAGTAATTATGAGTATCATCTTGTGTTGCAGAACTAGGGGGTTATGTCGGGAGCGATAGGTGAGGAGACGGAAGCACAACGCATGGAGCGCGAAGCGAAGCAAAAGGAAGAGGCTGATGAAGCAGCCAGGAATCAGTTTCCACCACCACCACCACCCATGACGCAGCAGAACTTCGTTCAGTACATGCAGATGGTGGAAGAAAGGCAACGTATAACGTTGGAGCAGCAGAATAAATTCTTTCAGGAGCTGCTGCAACAGAACCGGGTGGAGAGACCCGAGAATCAGGGAGTCACTTTATCAGACTTCCAGAACACAAAGCCTATATCTTTCGCATACGCGCCCGAGCCAATGGACGCGGAGGATTGGCTTATGGACACTGAGCGAAAGCTCAATACTGTTGGTTGCAACGACCAGGAAAAGGTTCGTTATGCTACACATTTGTTGTGTGGACCTGCCGCATCATGGTGGGACAACATAGTAGCCGTTTATCCGGCTGGAAAAGTATTCACCTGGGAGGAGTTTGCGAGAAAGTTCAGGGAATCCAATGTCCCTGAAAGTATTGTGGAACTGAAGCGTCGAGAGTTTGAAAGTCTCGAGCAGAAGGATAAGGCCATCCTGACTTATGTCAGGGAATTCTCAAAACTGTCCCGGTATGCTGTTGAAGAAGTCAACACCGAGGACAAGAAAAAGAAGAGGTTTTTGAGGGGGTTAAGTCCCCAGTTTAAGGTACAGCTCCGGATGATGAGAGCGACGGAGTTCCAAGAGTTGGTGGATGCAGCCATCACTCTTGAAGATGACTTTAAACAGCTGAGAAGAGGAAGAAGGCCAAGTTTGAGCCTAAAAGGTTTGCCAGTAACAAGCCCAATACCAGCTTGAGTTTCAAGCCAAGGTACAACAACAACAACAACAGCAACTACTATAATAGCAGGAGGAATCAAGCATTCCAGACTGCAAATCAAGCGGTTTGCAGAAGCTGTGGACTCACAAGACATTTTGCTAAGGATTGCAAGAAACCAAGGATCATATGCTTTGGTTGTCGTCAGGAGGGGCACATGCTAAAGGACTTCCCCAAAAGAAATACGGGAGGAGGACAATCAGGAGGAGGAGGAAGCCGAGGAGGAAATAACGGAGGAAACTGGAGGAACAAGAAACCCTTCGGCAAGTTGAACTGCACCAGCCTGGAGGAGGTGGTCAACTCCGATCAGGCGGTGATAGGTACGCTCCAGATACTCACTCATCCCGGCAAAGTACTTTTTGATACTGGTGCAACTACATCATTCATTTCTCAGCAATTCATCATCAAACATGGGATTAGTTGCACAAAGTTAGAAACACCCATAACCATACTTTCTGCAGGGGGAACGATAATAGTAACCCATACCAAACAAAAACAAGTCATCATGATCAATAAATGAGCGTTTGACGCAGACCTGTTCATTTTACCAATGAAGGACATTGATGTCATTCTTGGTATGAACTGGTTAGAAGCTAATGGAGCATTGATCGACTGTGTGAACAAGACGGTGTCTCTGAAAAGCCCCGATGGAAGTAGAATGATCTACCAAGGCGACAAACATACACAGATTGAAGTTGAGCTACAGCTGAACAACATGAAGGAGGTGAAGTTAGAGGATATACCGGTAGTAAATGAATTCCAGGATGTATTTCCTAAGGAATTACCAGGAATGCCACCAGATAGGGAGATAGAATTCACTATCGATCTAATTCCAGGAACAGCTCCGATTGCTAAAGCACCATATAAAATGGGGCCGAAGGAGTTGAAAGAACTTAAGGAGCAATTGGATGACTTGGAACAGAAAGGATTTATTCAAGAAAGCGTTTCACCATGGGGATCACCTGTGATCTTCGTAGATAAAAGAGATGGAGGAAGAAGGATGTGCGGAGACTACAAGAATTTGAACAACGTTACAATCAAGAACAAGTATCCACTTCCAAGAATACAACATCTATTCGATCAAGTTAGAGGCGCGGGAGTCTTTTCCAAAATTGATCTAAGATCCGGTTATCACCAGATAAAGATCAAGAAGGAAGACGTTCCGAAAACTGCTTTTGTTTCAAGGTATGGACATCATGAATACCTTGTAGTGCCTTTTGGATTAACCAATGCCCCAACAATTTTCATGAATCTCATGAATAAGATTTTCATGCCATATCTAGACAAGTTTGTCATCGTATTCATTGATGATATCTTGATCTATTCTAAAGACAAAGCTGAACATGCTGAACATCTGAGGTTAGTGTTTCAAACACTAAGAGAACACCAACTCTATGCCAAAATTCAGCAAGTGTGAATTTTGGCTGGATCAAGTGGAATTTCTTGGTCATGTCATTAGCAAAGATGGAATCGATGTTAACCCGAGCAAGGTAGCAGCAGTTCTAGAATGGGAAGCACCCAAGACTGTCAAGGAAATCCGAGGATTCCTAGGAATGGCAGGATATTATCGGAGATTCATTGAAGGATTCTCCAAGATAGCAGGACCAATGACGAAGCTGTTAAGAAAGAACACACCATTCGTGTGGTCAGAGGAGTGTGAGAAGAGTTTTCAAACTCTGAAAGAGAAACTTACCACGGCACCGGTGTTAGCAGTTCCTGAAGTTGGCAAGGATTACACCGTGTACTGTGACGCATCCAAGCATGGATTGGGTTGCGTACTCATGCAAGATCGGAAGGTAATATCCTATGGATCGAGGCAACTCAGACCTCATGAAGTGAATTATCCAACACATGACTTGGAATTAGCAGCAGTTGTATTTGCACTCAAAACTTGGAGACATTTTCTCTATGGAGCCAAGTGTGAGCTCTATACGGATCATAAGAGTCTCAAATACTTCTTCACTCAAAAGGAACATAATATGAGGCAGAAAAGATGGCTTGAACTGATCAAGGATTATGATTTGACCATCAATTATACTCCAGGAAAGGCCAATGTTGTAGCAGATGCCTTGAGTAGGAAGAGCACCGGAGGAGTGGAACAAGAGATATCACCAGAATTGAGGAAGGAAATAAGTCAAGCCCAGATACAACTTTGGGAGAAAGAAGCGCATGAAGGACTATCGGCTTTACAAGTAGCCGGTGAGCTAAATGTCAACCTGAAGAATGAGATAATGATGGGTCAGCTGGACGATCCATTCATCGTGGAGGAGATGAGAAGAATAGATGAAGGAAGACCATCAGAATTTCACCGCGGAGAATCGGGATCATTATGGTTCCAGAAGAGAATTTGTGTTCCGGATATTGCTGAAATCAAGGAAGTAATACTCCGGGAAGCCCATCAAACACCATATTCCATTCATCCGGGGAGTACAAAGATGTACATGGATCTAAAGGAGCTATTCTGGTGGAACAACATGAAGAGAGAAATAGCCCAATACATGGCGGAATGCCATACCTGCCAAAGAGTGAAGGCTGAACACCAGAGTCCGGCAGGGAAGTTACAACCTTTACCCATTCCAGAATGGAAATGGGAGGAGATAGGAATGGATTTCATCACCGGACTACCCATGACCAATAAAAAGAAGGACATGATATGGGTAATAGTGGACCGGTTGACGAAAAGTGCACACTTCTTAGCGGTGAACCAGCAGGATAAAGGATAGAAACTCATCGATCTTTACATCAAAGAGATCGTGAGTAAACATGGAGTGCCCAAGAAGATCGTGTCGGATCGAGGATCCGTGTTCACGTCAGCATTTTGGAAGCAACTACACGAAGCTTTAGGATCCAAGTTGGACTATAGTACCGCCTATCATCCTCAGACAGGTGGACAAACAGAAAGAACTAACCAGATTCTAGAGGATATGCTTAGGGCTTGTGCCCTAGACTTCGGAGGATCATGGGAGGAGCATTTACCACAGCTATCAAAGCAGCATCAAGATGGCACCGTTCGAAGCTCTGTATGGAAGGAAGTGTAGATCACCGATATGTTGGTACGAAGCCGGAGCAAGCAAAGAGTTCAATCCCGATTATGTCAAAGAAAAGCAACAAATCATTGACATTATAAGAGATAGGCTCAAGATAGCTCAAAGTCGGCAAAAGAGTTACGCCGATCAGAAGAGAAGAACATGGGAGCCCCAAGTTGGAGACATGGTATATCTCAAGGTGAGCCCGATGAAAGGACTTCAGAGATTTGGAGTAAAGGGAAAGTTAAGCCCTAGATACATCGGACCTTTTAAGATTCTGAGTCAAAACCGAGGGTTAGCCTTTGAATTGGAACTACCGGGAAGGTTATCTCAAGTTCACAATGTATTCCATGTGTCGCAACTCAGAAAATGTTTGAAGACCCCAGATGAACCAGTATCACATGAAGAGCTCGAGTTACAACTAGACTTGACCTACATCGAGAAGCCAGCGAAGATTCTCGAGGAGAAATGGAAACAACTCAGGAATAGAGCTATAAAGTACTGCAAGATACAATGGAAGCATCATCCCGAGAGGGAAGCCACCTGGGAAAAGGAGGAAGACCTGAGGAAAACATACCCCGAACTCTTTAGGTATTACAACCACAACTTCGGGACGAAGTTTTCTTTAAGGGGGAAAGGCTGTAATGTCCCAGGTTTAGAGACGATCGAGGGGTAGATTTTAGAAAGGGATGTGCATTGCATTGTAAATTACGGGGGACAGGTTTCTCTCTCGACACCTTACAGGGTTAGGGTTTCGAGAGTGCGATGAACTTGTTCCTACTTATCTAAATTAGGGTTTTGAGAAGAGGGGAGAGATATTGCATCACAATGCTAAGTTACATGATTGAATTACAAGTTAAGTTGTATGATTGAATTCAAACCAAATTTGAATTTGAATTTCAAATTCAAACATCAAATGGTTATCACATAATTCAAACTTGAGATAATTTAACAAACAATTATCATTAATCAATATTATAAGTAATACAACAATTACATAAAGCTCATTAAGGAAAACTTGAGCTTTATTGATAATCACACACATAATACAATGTCATTACAATATCCAGAATAGATATATAAAAATTTACAACACATTACAAGAATTGAACAAATAGAAAAAGAAAAAGGAAAATTACAAGTCAATTAAATGTCCTAAACTACATTGTTGATCATCATGTAATTCTTGATCAAGAAGATCTTGAACTTCATCTTGATCAGCACATTGTCCCTGCACACACACACAAAGATCAAACCAGGGTTAAGCCAAGTGGCAAAGCCACTTGGCAGGTTAGCAAGAAAAGTGAAAATGGTGGATAACATCAAGTCTGCCGAGCTGATCCATTCCAACCCAAGTCCCAAGCCACACACACACAGCACACAAGGATCGCCGCATGTGTAACGACACACAAGGCCAGGGAGTCACCAAAGCAGACGAAGGCTGATCTTGTCGACCAGGAGAGCAAGTAGAGGACCAAATATAAGCTTTTCACCACCAAAACCCTAGACATTTGCTTCATCCATCGACAGGAATCAGAGTAAGTCACTAGTTAGCTAGAACAGCAAACCAAGAACACCAGAACAGGAAGAAACGACTTCAGCATTCAACCTGCTCCATAACACCACTGAATCAAATCAAGCATCAAAGGCCAGCAGGAGGAGCAGGGCAAGCCTCACACATCATCCAGAAGCAAACCCTCTACACCAACCACAAATCTTGGAGCTGGAGTGAGGTATACCAGAAAAGCATGAGCAAACCATGGTTTTGCTCATAATTAAGCATGTGCATATGTCATAGAAGCAAAAGAGGGTAGAAACCCTATGTGTGAGTCATCATATGCCAAACAGCCAATTGGTGCAAGTAAAGACAGAGAGAAACCAATAGGAAGTCACCTGGGAACATTGATTATGCCAAAACAATGGCATAATCAAAGATATCCAGCAAGGAAATGATCCTATATAGCTAGCCTGAATTACTTGGCACCTATGACCACTACACCATCAGACAGATAGACATATTGTGTCTATTTTTGTTTGTCAACATCAACAGCTACTGGCAATCCAACAAAAGGATCACCCAGAAAGCATCTAGTGAGCCACAGCAAGCCAACAAGAGGGGAGCTACCCAAAAGTAGTATATGATTACTGCTAGGGTCACCTCAACCACTGAAACAGCCCAAACCATCAAGCCAAGCACTTGTATCATCACCCAGATTGGGTTCAAAGTGGAGCTAGGGTCCCCAACCACTGTTGGCATCCCTCTAGCTCAATCAAGCTAATTACAAGAGTCATCACTGCAAGCAGTTCATCTCATTTATCCAATAAACAAGGACAAGCTATACAGATAAATGAAGTTCACAAATCACCAGTAACTGGAACACTTACACATGATCCAATTGATCACTGCAAGCAACAACAATTGCTTGAGTCAACCACAGCACACACCAGCATAAGGCATGGTGATACATAGTCACCAGGATAAGCCCAGACAGGCACAGGCAGTAAGTAAAGCAAGCAATAAACAAGCAGCTGATGATCACTTGATCACCAGAGCTTTCCAGAGCCTACCAAACCATGCTAGAATCAATTATTAGCATCACTCTGTACTTGTATGAGTTAACAGCCACAGTTAAGCAAAGAGTTGTTTCACAGATAATCAATTAATAACCTTATGATTGTATCCAGAAGCACATCAAAGGTTTGATGAACCACTGGATCATGATAAACAAATAAAGCACTTAGTACTTATCACTGAATCACACCATTAAGCCAACAGCAATGCTCAGATGAGCATGCTCATGAATTTGAGCACAAGAACTAGCCACAGAAGCTCAGGCACTTGCAAATTTGCAAGAATTGCATACTGCAATTAAGCCATGGAAGCATATATGAATACACTTGAGTGTCAGGCAAGCATAGAAACAAGAACAGAGGCACAGGGAGGAATTCTAGCAAGAAATGCAAGCTTTAACAAGCACATAGCTTAGTAATTTTGCACAGAACCATGCACAACAAAGCTAACCACAATTAAGCAGGCCCTTAGGCAGAGTAGGCAAGCACGGCAAAGACACGCAAGACATCATCGGCATAAGCGAAGACAAACGACAAGGCAGCGCGGCGGCGGTAAGCACAGCCACAGAGCGGCATAGGCACAAGGAAACGAAGTGGCCGAGCGAGCTTAGAAGAAAAGGAAGAGAGGTAGCACAGTAATGAGAGGAGGAAGGAGGAGGGGAGCACTTACAAAGCGATGCGAGCGAAGAAGCACGGCCGTGGCGGCCACAGCGGCACACGCCGGGCGAACAGCGGCGTCAGCCAGGCCAGGCCGCGGCAGAGCCGCAGCTCCAGCACCACCTCGGCGAAGCTCGCGGCGGTGGCACGGTACCAGGAGCACCGGCAGGCGACGACTCGCCGCGGAACTCCACGGCCTTGCGAGCAGGCGAGTTGGGAGCGAGAAGCGGAGACGGCAAGGACCAAATCGACGCAGTAGATCTGGTGTGCCGTCACGAGGCGGTTCAGATGCGCCCCATCTCACCACCGGTGATGGCCGGAGGCGGCCGGAACATTTCGGCGAAGACGGCGGCGACCACGGCGTCGCCAGAGCCCGATAGGGTTAGGGTTCGTGGGGGCGTGGGGGAAGAAAGGGGTCGGTGCGACCGACCGAGCCCAAGTGGCTCGGGTTAGGGTTAACCCGTTGGGCCACCTGACAGGTGGGGCCCAAGGGCCTTTTAGACATTTCACAAATTCATAAAAATGATGAAACTTTGAAAAAACAACAGTAAATGTTTAATAGCTCTAAAAAATAGTTAAAAATATGAAAATTGATCAGCATAAAATTCTCTATCTAAATAAAATATCAAAGAGAATTTTTGAAGACAATTAAGAATAAGTCTCAATTTGATGATTTAAATAATCATTTAAATCACACCTATTATTTGCAATAATAAAAATAAGTCCATTAATGCATTTGGACTTTAAAAACACCTTGACAACATTTCAAGGATTGTATTTACCCTAAATTAAGTATCTCCAAATTGTTCATAGTATTAACCTCTCACATGAAATAATAACGACATTCGGAAGGGGGGAATAAACCCTAAAACTGGAATCATGCATAATTGCTTCTTTAACCATTGCCCTTATCGGACAATGATGCTATTTTCAGAGACAGAGGACAAGGGTCAGTCCACACCTTCCAACTGCAGAACTTTGCAGTGTTCAGGCAAGTTCATCACTTGCTCATATCATTTGAGTATTTCTATCAAATTACTTGCAAAGTATTATGGTTATCACTATTGCATAAAAACCAAAACCACTACTTTCATAACTATGAATATGACTATGTGGTGGGCAATGGAACCATGGATTGTGTTGATATGGTGGATGTTCCATTGCAAGGGTTTATATCCATCTAGGATTAAACAACAAATGTCGCCAGTGATTCTTGTGCCGTAATACCCGTGTTAACCATAAGATCTGGAGTGGGACGGAATAGTCAATCGTATTTCCACCTCTTGTACATCAACGGATGCGCTTGCCGTAGACACTTGTATCCTGAGGGACAAGCGGTAGGCTGGGGAAGCCTAAAATCCTCACGGTAATGCGGTCTATGATGGATTGTAAGATGTCTGGAACGGTCTATCCATGATTGATAGGGGAGGGCATATAAAATTGTTCGGAACGGTCTACCTTAATCGGTATAGGGGAGAACAAATGCCTGGAACAGTCTCACCATGGATATAGGGGAAGACCGTCTTACAAAAGGGTGGGTGTGCGAGGTAGCGGAGGAATATGATTGGCTATGACCTTATACCGGGCCTCACACCATAGGAAGTGTGGACGGGAGAGCTGCCCGGTTGGCACCAAGGTTAAGATCTCTTATGGGTAAAGCAACACACCTCTGCAGAGTGTAAAGAACTGTGACCTGTCACTCCCTGTTCCGGGATATGGAACTACAAACGCGGCTGGAAAGGAGCTCCATGAAGTTCTAGTAAACCGGTGAAGGCTGACGGACATAGCTCTTTGAAATAAAAGCAATCTCTTGAAGAAATGTTTATCAAAACCTGCATTGGTATTAGACTTTCTGGTCTAATATCGTAGCTAGTGCATAAAACACCTCTTATCTATAATGAACTTGTTGAGTACGCTCGTACTCATCCCACTCTTAAATCCCTTGCTTAGATTGTCTGGATCGTCTGGAGGAGGACTACGACAACACTGAAGGAGCCGAGATCATCGGCTATGAAGAACCAGACCTCTCTGGAGGTATTGAGGGCATAGACTACCTCATAGTCTACGGAACCGGGGAGGCTTCCGGAGCAGATCAAGCCTAGAAACATTGAGTAGTAATAGTAGCCGAGTAGCCCGAACTCTTAGTATTTAGCTGCTCGGGAAAATAAATGTATCACTTAATGAGACTTTTATATTGTAAGCTAAGTTGGGTTCGCCTCGAACCCAGGAGTATCCCTCTTAGGACCCAAGAGGAGCTCCGAGACAATATATGTATCATGTTTGTAATATTAAATGAATGAGTTATGGACCTGCTATGTTCTGTTGTACTACTCTGAGGGATGTAATATTTGCGGAATGGTACTTCATGAATGTTATATCAATGACTGGCATACTACAACATGCAGTGGTATGCAGGGTCACCACAGTTGACTAGGAGGGTGGCGGTGGAGAGGGCGTCCGGCCAGAACTGGGGGGGCATGTGGGCGTGGAACAAGAGGGTACGGACGCAGTCATTTAGAGTGCGTAGGACGCGCTCGGCGCGGCCGTTCTGCTGGGAGGTGTATGGGCAGGTTAGGCGAAATATGGTGCCGTGGGTGGAGAGGACGGTGCGGATGGTGGTGTTGTCGAACTCCTTGCCGTTGTCAGTTTGGAGAGCGAGGATGGGACGACCGAACTGCGTAGACACATAAGAATAAAAGGTGGTGAGTGTGGAGGCAACGTCAGATTTCTTACGAAGAGGAAAAGTCCAGACAAAGTGAGAAAAATCATCGAGAATAACAAGATAATAAAGAAAACCAGAATGACTCGGTATAGGAGACGTCCATACATCACTATAAAGTAATTGAAAGGGAAAAGATGCAACTGTGGATGAAGTACTAAAAGGAAGCCGAACATGTTTTCCTAGTCGGCAGGAGTCACATGAGTGAGCCGCCATTTTATTACATGAAAAAGAAAAGCCTCTCATTATTTGATGGAGCGAGGTGGAGCTGGGATGGCCAAGACGAGCGTGCCAAAGGTCGACGCCGGCAGAGAGCGCCCAAGGTGCAGCGTGAGTGGAGGGAGACGGCTGAACGGGGTACAGGTCGCCGGGACTCTCACAGCGGTGCAAAACTATCCGGGTACGTGCGTCCTTTACAGAAAAACCAAACTCGTCAAATTCCACAGTTACAGAGTTATCACGAGAGAGAGTTTTTACGGAAACTAGGTTCTGAACAAGTTGTGGTGAAACTAAGACATTATTAAGAGACAATGGTGTAGAGTTAGAAGGAAAAGGAGTGGAGCCAATATGAGAGATGGGAAGACCAGCACCGTTACGACGATGATGCGAGAGGAAGTGGATGTCGGAGATGAAGTGGAAAGGTTACCCGGGTGAGCAGCCATGTGTGCGGAGGCTCCGGTGTCCATGAACCAGTCGCCACCGCCAGAGTAGGCGCCCGGCGAGGGGGCGTGCTGAAGGGCGGTGTACAGCGCGGGGTCCCAGTGGGCAATCGGGGCCGGCTGCATCATGCCGCCGTAGGGCAGGCCGGCGGGAGCGTAGGTCAGGCCTGCGGGAGCATAGGGCAGGCCGGCGGGAGCCTGCGGTGGCGCGGCGATGAAGGCCTGGTGCGTCGGCGGGCGGGGGTCGACGGTGCCGGGTACGGGGGGCTCGGAACGGGCATGGTGTAGGCGTGCACGACCCCCGTCCAGGGGTTGTGTCCGCCCGCCCACGGCGGAGTGGGGTGTGAGTACCCGGGGCGCGGACCGACGATGCCGGGGCCGCCGTTGAGGCCACCACCACGGCCACGGCGATGGCCGCGGCCACCGCCCCCTCCTCCTTGGTGTTGTTGCGGCTGAGGCGCAGGTTGTGGAGGGGCGGGGGTGGGCGCCGGTGGAGCTCCTCCGCCATGAGGAAGAACGCTGTTGCCGCTGGCCCATAGAGCGGTGTGAACTGCCCGGGTGCGCACACCCTTCAGCCGCCGTTCCTCCAGCCGGAGGTAGTCGACCGCCCGCTCGAACATAGGGTTGGTCATGAGGGTGAGGTTGGAGGCGGCGTTGCCGAGGTCCTCGTTGAGGCCGGCGGTGAGGGTGGAGAGGAGGAGCTCATCGCCAATCCGGAACCCAAGGTCCTGGAGCTCGTCGGAGATGGCCTTGAGGCGCAGGCAGTAGGCGTCCAAGGTTTGATCGCCCTGGGGTGTGCCGAAGAATTCCTGCTGCAAAAAGACAACACGTTGGAGCTTGTTATTGGTGAAGAGGCCGTTGATCTTTCCTCACACCGTGCGGGCATCATCGCCTTCCCGAACGACGGTCTTGAAGATGTCCAGCGAGACGGTGAGGAAGAGCCAGCGGATGATGGTGGCGTCGATGGCCAGCCAATCGACGTCGCAGGCGAGGAGGTCGGCGGTGCCGTCGATGTGATCGCGCAGGTTGTACTCGCGGAAGAGGAGGTAGAAGTACGTCTTCCAGGCGAGGTAGTTGGCGGCGGTGGTGGACAGCTTGACAGGGACATGGTCGGTGATGGCAACGGCGCGGAGCTGGCCGGGGTCGGGGTTGGAGGAGTCGGCGAAGGGGTTGGAGCTAGGGGTTGACATGGTGGGGAAGGGGAGGCGGCGCACGGCTAGAGAGGGAGGAGAGGCGGCGCGGCTAGGGTTTAGGGGTGGGGGGGTGCGGCGCGCGGGGGAGAGAGGCGGCGCGAGGCTAGGGTTTAGGATCTAGGAGGTGTCTGATACCATGTAGATAGAGATGCAATGCTCGATGTATTGATCGGATGCATATGGAGGTACATATATAGGCCACGTCCTCGACTATACAAGGAAGGAGGCGGGCCCAATAGTAAATACAAAGATATGTATCGCTATACAATAACTACAGAGGATACACATCCGGATATACAAGATATGTATCTCAACACTTACACACGCCCCAGCGACTCTAGAAACCCACCGAAATAGATGCTAGACGGGGTGGACTTTATAAGAGCATCTCTACTGGCGCCCCCGATAGCGGCCCCGATAGCAATTTGCGGGCCGGGGACGAAAATGGGCTCGCACCAGCGCGCCCCAAACGGCGCCGACCAATTTTGGAGCCCAATAGAATCGCCGGCAACCCCGTGCCGGCCCCCTTCGCCAAGGGCGCGAATCAGGCGCGCCGGCGCCTCATGGAACGATGGTTTTCGCGGGTGGGGGCGCCTTGACAGCGAGGGGACGCGGCGGTTCGCATCGGAAACGACGCGGGGAGGTTGGTCGTCGGCGTTAATGGTCCCCCGCACGGAAACCAAAATGGCGAGGGCGGCGACTGTCCACACGGCATCCACCTACCTTACCCACGCGCCTTCAATGCGCGTCCGCCGCCTTCCTTAAAACTACACCGACGCGCACTCCTCTTTTTCCCCGCCGTCCATCCCTAGCCGCCGCCGTGCTCAACCTCCGCCCGAACCACCACCCACCCGCGCGCGAACGCGATGGCGCACAACGACCAGGCTGGCGGAAACGATGGCGGCGGCATGCCACGCTCGACGCAGCTGTCGTTCGACGAGGCCGACGTGTTGTACTGGCACCGGATCCCTGTGCCAGTGCAGTTCAAGTTGCCGCACGGCTGGCACGTCTCCAACGGCAGCTTCGCCGTGCCGCCGCTGCCGCCGCGAGGACCACAGATGCTGGCCCTCACCAGGGAACGGTAAGCCTCCAAGATGTCAGAGCAGAGGAGACTCCCGGAGAATGCCCTCGGCAGCCCGCACTGGGAAGAGCGCTTTGGCCGCGAGCGCGCCGAAGAGGTCGCGTGCATGGACAATCCCTCCGGCGGCCGCTTCAACAACGTTGGCCGCCGTGCCTGGTGGTACCGCCGCGACGTCGACGCCACGCTCCGCGAGTACGGCTACCATCCACGCCACCGCGGGCAACGGGAGCCGGTCTACTTCCCGCAGGAGGCGACCATGGCGCCGACGCCGCAGAGGTTGCCGGAACGAACCGCGGCATCCGGAACCTCCCGCACTGGATCATCCGCCGTCGGGCGCACGCACTCAGCCGCGCCTGTGCCTCCTTTCGGAGGCATCGTCATCCGCGACGATGCGACGCGGCGCGCGTCCTCTGCTTCGGTTCATCCGACGACGAGGTCGGGCCGCCGCTACCGCATCAAGGAGGAGGACACCTCGCCACCACTTCCGTCGGCGAAGAAGAAATGGTGGGAGAAGGAGGCCGAGGCACAGGCGGCCCTCCGTGGCGACGACGACGAGGAGGAGTTCCCCGCCCTGCAGTACATTGTTGGCCGCTCTGTCGACAAGGACTACCGTCACATCGCGATCGACCCGCGGCAGGCGGTGGTGTGGTCCGCCAGGGACCACGGCGCCAACTACGTCGACCTCGTCGGACCATCGGAGCTGCCGGCGCCAAAGGAGGAGAAGGCCGACGAGGAGGAGGGCGACGACGCCGACAGCTGGTCCTTCCCGTCGTCCAGCGGTGACGACCTAGACTTCAGCGTCTTCGACTCCCCGCCGCTAGATGTTTTTTTAGTTTTTTAGTTTGAATTCATGTTAAATTTTCATAAATTTCGTCTGATCATCGTATGAATATTGTTTTCAACATTTGAATTTGATTTTCTAAATATATCGGGGACGCATGTTTGGGGGCGCCGGTGTGGAAACGGCTTCCCCAAATAGAGGATGCAGTCCTGGCGCCCCCAAACGGAGATGCCGGCGCCTATTGGGGCTACCGGTGGAGATGCTCTAACATCTTCAAAAAATTGCTACCGCCACGTCTTACTAAGTAGAACATAAACCCTAAACATACTATGAAAAAGAACAAAAATAGAGCCCTACCACTGACCCTTCAAAAATAGAGCCCTACCGCTGACAAGGATCAGGCTCCACCGTGCCTCCGTGGCCCTAAAGCCACGGGAGCGAGGCAGAACGATGGTGACGCAACCACCACCTCAAAATTTAGGAGAGAAAAATCGGCATCTCGAACATTTATTTCGGATCGAAGGAAGTACATAGAATAAGAAGAGTAATAAAAAGCTAGTATGCCAAGCAAAGTGCAATGTGCAAGAGCAAATCTTGCTTAGGGCATCTTCAGCGGGATGCTGAGCGACCGTTTTTGTCCGCCGTGACCGGAAATGCGTCTGGGCCCTGCTCCAGCGGGGCGACGCATAGTGACTGGGCCGTCCGCGGAGGCGCAAACCTGGCCCAAATATGCGCCAGGTTTGCGTCTCCGCGGACGCTCGGCGGTCGTGGAATCTGTCCGCCTTGGGTGCATCCGGACCCGGTCGGCAGTGAGTAGGTAAGCAAAAGATTTTTCATTACTATTGATTGGTCAAAAGGACCATCTTTACAGAGATGGTTAGTCGAGTTAACCTAAAACTAACGGCCGTACATACTCTCCGTCGCGCGGCCTACACCGGCCTCGGTTACTCGCAGTCGCGTGCCCTATTATTGGCCGCTGGAAGGGCCGGCGCCGTCATCGAAGCGGGATCGCTTCGCGCACTCCGCGCGCCGCGCACGGCGGCAAACGGAAATCTCGTTCTGCCGCCTGGGCCGTTCGAGGGCCTCAGCCAGGGTGCTATCCCACAGGGCCACCGTCTGGGTCTCCGCCACCTTGGCAGCCGCCGCCTGGGCCTCCTCCTCCTCCGCCGCCGCCTGGAGCGCCGCCGCGTCCTTGTTCGCCTGGGCCGCCGGGAACGATCGTCGTCGCGCGGGAACAGTTAATCGCCGGCGGCAGTCGTCGACGGGACGTAAAACGCCATTAGCAAGCTTGACGCTGTCCCCGGTTAAAAAATACGTCCGCACCGCTGGAGGTACCCCAGACGCAAACGGTCGCCCTAGGCCACATCGCGTCCGCGGGCCGACTCAAACGGACATTTCGGACGTCCGAAATGCGTCGGCCCGCTGGAGATGCCCTTACGAAAACATATGGACGTATAAACGTCACGTGCATATTGGTGCCTTGAGAAACATCCAGGTGCGCGTCGAAAGTCATTGGCCAGCGCGGAGTGCGGTTTTGGGCGGCGACGGCCACTGTTCCGATCGCGGCAGATGCATGTATAGGGTATGAACATGCTGCGTGATCTCAGCTTATTGTCCAGGATAAATGGATGCGCGTTCTATTGTTGAACACTTGGACACACGTTGCTGAGATGACCTATCATTCAACTAGATTTTGCTCTTTTTGTGTGTGTGTGTGGTAGACACAACATCGGTGTCAATTTGCATTGTTCACGCACTATAGCTTCCCGCCACCGACAAACTCCTGCATTTTCCAAGCACATCTGAAACCATTTTACGTGAAATTAACTCTTATACATATGTATATCAAAATAAAGTCATATTACTTTTTTTCACATGGAGCTTGTAGTATCTTTCTATCGTTCCAGGCGACGCATTCTCGTACAACTTATGAAATGTTTTCAAGAAAACAGGTTCTAGGACACGTGGATACTGCCATAGTAACCTTATACGAGACGGTACGGACCTTCCAAAAGTCAAACGATCTGATTTTTTTACGAATATGTCACTGACATTAAAAGAAATAGCAAACGGTACAAAGCACCCAAGAAAAACGAAAATTACAACGTGATCCTTGAGAAGCCCTTCATTTTCAACCTCCAGACCGTGTCGACGGCGCGCCGCCGCCGCCGCTCCTCCCTGAGTCGGCTTGACGTTGTTGGTTGCGGACGGGAAATCGCCGAACGGGTCAAGAAGACCACATCCGTTCCGAAGACGAAGAAGAAGGATGAACTGCCGCTGAAGCTCCTTGACGACCCGAAGATCCCCACAGCTAGACGAAAACCTCGAAAACGACACCACTCCCACAAGGCTCTCGATATTGCCGCCGAGATGGGGTTGAAACCGAGGAGACTTTATTGCACGAGTCAGCGCCACCACCACCTGAGCGCCACCCTTACAAACTTTGACCCTACAAACGGAGAATGAAACCCACAAAACAAGCGGTGGAGCCCTCCCGCCCACGAGGGCCGCGATCCACCGCACCCCCATGACCTGAAGGCCACAGAGGCGAGACAGATCGGCGGTGGCGCCGGCAGGAAGCGAGGAAGACCTAGATTTGTTGGCTGCAATCTCTAGTTACGTTCAATACAATCTGATTGACAACATATCGACTTGGGAAGTGGGGGCAAAACTTCCCCATGTCACACTATCCCACTCAAAATCATTCCTGTAAAAACTGAAAATCAAATATTATTTCTGCAATAAGCAATAAAAAATGTATTATTTTTTTAAAAAAATCGCTCACACTATCCCACTCAATCCGCCGGTGCAGCCTAGGTTGCTTCATGGGGTAGCAGGTTCAGCTCACTTTAGGCCCTTTGCCTAGGCAGGAAGCTTAAATCCGAAGCCACATACAAAGATGCTTTGACTTTGACCGTCATCATCTTGATCCTTACGCACATTATTAACTTACTAATAATATTAGCCCCGTGCCGTACACAAGAAGAAAAACAACATTGGTCGATCGAGTGAACCAGACTTCGACATGTAGACCAGCTTGGAGCCACACAACTGGAATATGTTGAAACATGTTGATGTATGTATATTTGGACTGCACTAGCTCTTTTCATTAGTTTGAACTTTTAGTTACGTTGGCTAGTGCACCAAATTTAACATGGTACCAAATCCTAAGATCTCGAGATCAAGTCATAGGTTTTCCAATTTATGCAAAAAAATTGCTCATAAGCTTCAGTACGTATAGGTCCCTTGAGCCATACATTAGATTTTATGAACGTGTTGGCCTTGGCCTTTCCAGCATTCATCAGTGCACAGTGCTCCTGGTTCCTTGGGTACGACAACGAGGTCTCGCACTTGCTATGGGAAAAGAAAGTTCATTCCTGACTGTGTGAGCATATAAGGTCATATTAACTGCTGTCGGTGGAATTATTGAACCCATTTCTTCCAAATTTCATTGTTCCAAACGGACCAGAAACACTGCAACTCCCGCCCGGGAACAATACGGAGACGGGGATATCTATTTGTCGTGGTTAGAGAAAGATATGGTGATCTGCGAATCAGGTTTGCTAGCACTTAACAAATGCTTCTCAGTATCATCTGATATTCTGATCTTCATAGGGGCAAGGGACGAGAAGATACGATTCTTTATGTACTCCTGAGTACATGACAGTATCTTCGGATCCTCACTGTAATTTTTCTAATTCTTGCCGACCAACAACCCGGAAGGGAAAACGAAGGTAAGAAGGTTCTCGGTTAGTACGATTCACCACACAGACTCGCTGGTGAAAGCATTCACTCACACTCTGACAGCATGATCGAAATACCTGCAGCTTCAAACAGAAAAGAATTTGCGGTGGTCTTTACAAGGCACAAATATATGTTCTAGAGCCAAAATTCCTACGTCACAGACTCAGGAAACATGCAGCGCCTTTACATATCGACTAAGGAAGTGCCGCCGCGCCCTGTCGGATGATTCTGAGGGCAAATGACAAAAGATGCTTAATGCTACAGAAAATCGGTATTTACAAGATAGTTAGTACTACAGAAATTTGGTGTTGAATCAGCTACGAATGGCATAATGTATTAGCGCAGGGTTTGAGGGGTAACCAAGAAAACAAAGTGCCATACAAATTACAGTCTCTAACCAAGAGGAAGCAACGACAATGTGCTAAATTACCAATGTTTTTTAAGGAGCCAAATTACCATTGTTGACCAAGGTTTAAAATAGCATACTATTTCTCAGCTAATAGCGTGGTATAGCATATCTAGAGGGTCCACGCTAAATTTTAGTAATTTTGCTCGCCGTGGCGCTATTTGCGAAATAACATGCTATATCGTCCTAAAACATCATAGCTTTAGCGCGCTACTTTTTTTAGGCAAGTTGCTTTCACTTTTTTGTGGTGATGAACTGTAATCTGTTGGTTCTACTTCTAAATTAGAAGATAATATCGCTAATACTAATAATTTTTAATAAATAATTTGTACTATGTTGTTGCCTTGTCAAATGTTGATGTTAGCCTTAAAATACTTGAGATTAATTTTAATATGTGGTTATGTATGTATGATTCAGTCACTTTTGGACTATATATCCATTTGTTCCAGTAAAATTATTTATTTTTAGGCTATATTTAGTATTATTTTAAAAATACTATTTAAAGTATACCACACTATTAGCACGATATAGGGTCTATAGCATTTGAAGGAGGCTGAACCTTGTTATTGACCAGTAGGCAGGGATGACAACGTCAGTGTACAGATAATCAAGTTGATAATCAGATCCTTCAGTTGTATGGAACATCCTAATTGCATGTTGCACCGCCCGGCGGTGTGGTGGATCACTCTAATTTTTTTACTTTCCATCTCATCTTCAGGGTCATCGAGTAATATGTGTTTTTTGGCCATGGCCCAAATAAGGTCTTCTGGATGGTTTCCCACAAACACTCCAAAGTGAGTACCCCAAGCTATAAACGTCACAATTCTTTGTCAGGCTCGTTGCACTACAGGAAGCCACCGGTGTGCCTCCGTCGGCACAGATATTGTTGCCGTCAGCACAAACCTGTGTCGGTGGTTGCCATCAGCACATCACCCTCGGCACAGAGAGCTTGGTCGTCAGCATAGTATTTACCGTTGGCACAGTCCACAGCTCGACGGCAAAGGAGCGGTCGGTACAGTATAGCCGTCGGCACAACGTTTGATGGGCCTGCCGAGGCCTAACGGCCGTTAGCCCTGGGGACGATCTGTGCCAACAGCAATACCGTCGGCACAGCCCGTCGACATAGCCGTCGGCAAGCTGTCACGCGTCCACACACATTGCCGTCGGCAAAGCCTCATAGGCACGGCAGCCGTCCCCGCGTCCAAAAAACACCAAAAAAATCTTGCACCACTACCATCGGCACAGACCATACCATTTCGTATGGCCAAGGGTCTATGCCGCCATTTGTTTTTTTTTTATTGCAACAAGCAAAATAACAGCTGAATCACAGAATAATTAGCAGTAAAAATAGCAATTAAATCATAAGATCATCATCATATAGAAGGTAGCAAGATCATCATCATACACGAGGTAGCAAATATCATCGCAATCATACGCATGGTAGCAAGTACCATACAAATCGACAACACCCGCTCGACATCTAGCTAAGGCCAAGTGATATCGTCACTCGCGAGATTAGGTGACGGCTGGCGGTGTAGGTGAACAGAGGCAGAAGCAGCACCAGTAGAAACACCGAAAGCACCAGGAGAACGGCGGCCGGTGTGCATCGGTGTGGCCTCGTGCGACAAACTCGAAGAGGGTCGGTTCCGCGAACATCCTGTTCCCTACATGTTTGAGCAAGATTTAGTATCTTAGCCATGTAACAGGAAAGCAGTGACAAGTGATTAGGCACATAACTTACCGGGATATGTGCGTAGTACGTGGCCGCGAAAGGTTCCCTCGATGGGCACACTGGTTGGCCCTAGCCTAGGGGTTGCTCTTCCGGAAATGGGTTCCTCTCTCCAGTCGAGAGCCTGCAAGATAGTTTAGATGTCAAGCATTACAGAAATAAATGTTCAAACTAGGGGAAGTGGGACTTGTCATGTTTTGCAACCATAAAGATTGGAACTTCCCTGACTCGTCATCTCCTGGTACTATTCCCATGCCCCTCTCTGATGGTCCCACTCGGCTACAACTGCACTCATAAGAGGTTGTGTAGGCCACCTCAAACTCAGCCTAAATTTCAAAAATAAGGAGTCTCGTCAACTTAGCCATTCATGAATGAATGTTGGAAAGAAGATGAAAATGAGAAAAACTTACATTGGGTCGCCAGCGATGAGGGTAGCCTTGATTTGCGTGAGGGTCTTCTTCAGCTTGATCACCCCACTAAGAATCTTCGTACGGCCATGCTCCACGCTGAGCCCCTCCACCATCAACGCCACCACATCGGTATCCTCCTGAACAGGGTCATCCACCTCTGGATGAAAAGCCTTGACCACCCTGCAGTACTTGTCCAACTCCACGGGAAGCGAGGGCTGAGGCTGGCTCAGATCGGGGTGCTTCAGCTACATCTTCTACCACCCTCCCACCTCGGTTAAAGGTTCCCCGAGTTGCACGTCATGCATCGCCAAAGAAATGTTATGTGTATCAAGTAGGGATATGAGGGGAAATAAATGCAAGTTGTTCCATGTATATATGTACCGTGTGCTTCCTGTAAAGCTCGGTTCTGCAGCTTACCGCACTGTGTGTTCCTCCGGTGCCGCGGTTTTCCTTGTTCTGCTCGCTCTTGACATTGAAGTCGGCGTCTTCACCGACCCACCTCGAAACAACGCCTCATATGCGTCATATCTATTTTCGCACCTCAGGGCCATAACCTGAAAAAAATCAAAACTCATTTGAAGAACAGATAATGCAATCCCAACTATGCAGCAACATAGAACCTCATTGACAATTTACTTACCCTCATGTAATCATGCTTTGTCATCTCAGGATCCTCCTTGATATTTTCATCCTTCTTGATCCTCTTGCCATGCTCAGCCTTGAAGTGACCAATGCATGTATGCTTTTGATTGTACCACTGATGCCGTGTCAACCGCTGACAAGCCTTAGCCAAGACATCGTTTGCCCACGGCGCAAGCTCGGTCGGCACCTTGTAATGGGCCTGTAATCATGCATAAAAATAATTGTGAGAGGCATGAGTTAGCACGGTGGGGTCATCAACTATGAACGAAACTCGAGAAGTATGCCTTACCCAAAACTTGGTGATCACGGCGTGTTGTGGGTATACTTCATGGGTGTACCATCGACAGTGGCTAGATCCGGCAAGCCCGGGTGGCCCATAGATGGTGATGGTGGCATATGGTCCATCGGGTGGCCCAGTTGTTGTTGATCAAGATGGAGGAAGTCCAGCCCAGGAACAAGAAGCCGGATCCACCGACCAACTCTAGAAGTCGGATGTCGGATCCGGCCTAGCCCATCAGGGGTAGTTGGATCCAGTATGGCGTATAGGGAAAGGCAGATCCTTGACGTGCACGGCAATGTAATGTTCCATAGTTAGGCAAGTTTGTATTCCAGCTAGGACTCTCCATGTAAACCCTAGATCCTGGCGCCTTTATAAGCCAGATCCTGGGAGCCCTAGAGGAATAGCCATAACTCATTGTAACAACGTGAAAATGCCCAGATAATTCCAGACAGTAGGCCCTATCCTCGAGCAGGTGTTCCGAAGCTGGGTAAATTGCGTACCACCGTCCCGAGGACTCTCCGTCCAATGGCCCCTACTTCTTCTTCCCTCCATGAGGATCCCTACTCTGGAGTACCGTCGAATACGCAACGATAGTTGGCGCCAACTGTGGGGCCAGCGGCGTCTGGAGGCCGGAACCGAGAGGGTTCCGCCATGGGAAGCTTCAATGACTCCATCGCTATGGGACGTGTTCTTTACGCCGGGAATTTTCCGATCGTCCCTCAGGACATGTGCTGGATTCCGGCTAAGACCGACCCCGTCAAGCTCTCCATCATCCCAATAGGCGGTATTCACATTTTCATCGGCGAGACCGTCGATTCCGACGGAAACGCTCTGGTAAGTAACGCTAACGCGGACGACGCTGAGAAGAACACAGTCGCGAAGATCTGATCTGAGTCGCAGGAACTTCCTAAGGAAGATTCCGCCTTAGATCTAAAAAAATTCAAAGCCCACCCAATCCGTCCCTGAGGAGGAAACTGTTAAGCTTCATGCACTAGCCACTTGAACCAAAAGTCCGAACTGATGGAAAGGGTTAGGCAATCTACTTATACACTTCAACACCCCCTCTCACGTGTGACGGGAAGACGAGAAGACAAGTCAACACGTGTAGAGAGGCAAAGATGCAGCGGGAGGCCGGGCACGGCAGGAGGCTGCGGAGAATTTAGAATAAATTGTGAAAGCCAGGATTTGAACTCGAGACCTGGGGCTATGATACCATGTTAAGCTTCATGCACTAGCCACTTGAACCAAAAGTCCGAACTGATGGAAAGGATTAGGCAATCTACTTATACACTTGAACAGAAACTACGGTGGAACACCAATGCAGATTCACCTGGGTCTCCCAGGTGTTAGAGAAGCAAAGGTGCCACATCGTGCACTTCCTCGCACATACCGCATGAACTGTCCCTCTTCGGGATGGAGCTGGACCCATGCAGGTTGAGGCTGCCGGAGACAACAATGCTCCGAATCAGCAAGAGGGTGCCGGAGACAAAGAAGAGTCGATACTCGGGAATTTCAGCCCACTATCCGGAGACGCATGTTCCATGGAGTCAGAAGAGTACAACCGTATGATGAAGGAGTTGGAGGACGAGGAGAAAGCTAAGGCAGAATCCGCTCCACCAAAGTAGGTCCTTGCGACCGTAACTGGGCTAGATAAAGGCGCTGACTAAGAAACAACTCCGCCCAATGCCGGAATTCCGGGTCCGTCAAATCCGGATGCTCTGCGTCGGGTTCGCTCTTGCACTACGCCGTAGCCTGGACAAGGACATGACCCTGACTTCGGGGAAGGAATGTCAATAGAAGAGCTCGCCAGCAGAGCAGGCCAGGATGGCATCGCGCACTCGGAAATCCTAACCAAGACAATAACACCTGAAGAAGCCGTAGATCTGGAAGCTTTAGAAGCCAAAAGAAATAACTGCTGGCTGAAGCCGAAAAGTTCGCCAATACGGCAACAATAATGCACGGGGAAAGGGAAGACGCCGAGGAGCTGATGGAACTGGTCGGGAATCAAGAGCGCAGGACCAGAGAGTACTTGAAGATGGACAGAGAGCTCAAGGATCGGTGGACGACGATATTCAGTGATGCTAGCAGGGAGGCAGGAAAGATCCATGAGGAAGCTATTCGCCCCCGAAAGATCAATTTTGACAGCCCCACCAATCATCAGCCGCTCGCAACCCCAAAGGATAACATGAAGAAGGCTGCGGAGCTCCTGGCTAAGAATGATGAAGAAATCGACATCAATCACCTCCACACACTCGTTGCTTCAGCAATGAAGCAACAAAGTAAGGCGGATACTTCGCGCAGGATGGAATTCAACCCGTAGCTATGGGTATGCACCGCGCAGAAGAACAGCTCAGGAAGGGAATGTCGTAACGAGCAATCGCGCATCGGATCTTCGGAGCGCAGAAGAAAAACCATGGAACATCCAGATCCGATCCCGATACCCTCGGAAACTCCTCCGGTAGGGAAGAGCAAGGGAAAGGATCCGATGTATGCTGGCAAGAACAAGTACCGGAACCCATCGCCTCCGCCCAGAATCCGCGTACTCCTCTGCCACCTCGCTGACGCAGTCCATCCGGAAACGCCAGACCCCATGGGCCTGGTGGAATTAACATCCGCGACAATGTTGAGCCTCAGAGGAGCCAGAACAAGGAGCGCGCGCCTGAGCGCCATAGGAGCCGGAACGAAGAACGCGAGCCTGAGCCCTACAGTAACCGGAACGAGGGAGGCAGCCGCCATCATGGTGAAGGAAGCCACCATAGCCGGAGTGAGCATCATGAAGGACGTGGAGAATCTGACGGCGGAAGCAAAAAAGTCTCATCGGCCCCCTCGCAGATCTCCATCCCCACCACCCAGTGGAGAAGGTGGAGGCGGAGGCGGAGGCCCGAGATCTCTCTCCCTCTCAAAATCCCTCGTCCGCAAAAGTTCACGCGACGCACGGGAACGTCTCAACGAATACAGGACTGGGTACATTGGCCCAAAGTGCTTTGCCAGGAGGATCCGAGAGGATCCAACGCCAAAAGGCTTGAACCTCAAGCTACCCGGAAATTTGAAGCACTCTGATGGCAGTGAAAGGCCCGATACCTGGATCGATGACTATTTCAATGCAGTCAACTTTGCCGGAGGGGCCCCAAAATGGCCTGCCACATGCTCCAGTTGTACCTTGTTGGTCCAGCCCGTACTTGGCTCAGCAACCTCGAGGAGAATTCTATCTTTTGCTGGTTTGACCTGAAGATTGCCTTTGAGGGACACTTCAGGGGCACCTACAAAAGACCCTCCATGGCCAGAGATCTACAGGCTTGCATCCAGAAGAAAAATGAAACATCTCGAGCTTTCCTTACTCGGTGGTTAGCAATAAGAAACGAGTGCGAGAACGTGGATAACCACACAGCAATGCTAGCCTTCATAGGTGGCCTGCAGCGGGGAGGGCTTCTCCATTACAAATTAACTTGCCTCATCAATGAGCAAAAGCTGACCTTGGACGATATGATTTCCATCGCCAGCACTCATGCCGCCACCGACGACGACGCAGGTGGAGAACTCACGGCCACAACCATACCCCTGCATCAGCAAAAGAAGAACCACGAGGGCAATAACACTAACAAGCGGAAGATCCCCCTGGGGACGAAAAGAGCGGCAGATCCGACATGGTTGCCATGACTTTCCAGCGCGGCGGTCAAGGAGGCGGAAGAGTCCGCGGTCGTGGTGGCGGAGGCGGAAGGGGCCAGCAGCGCACTGACGAGGTCACCGCTACCGGGCTCCGCGGTCCCCAAAATTACGAAGAGTACAAGGATATGCCATGTTTAGCCCATATTGATCCGACTACTGGCAAGTCCTCTCATACCAATCGCAACTGCAAGTGGGTCAACGATCTCAAATCCGACCCGGAAGCAGGATATAAGCGTGCTCCGAAGCACCACCCACGTGGCAAAGGAGGCAAGGGCAAGAACAAGGAGAAGGACAAGGATAGTTCCGAGACGATGGAAAGCTTCGCCGGATCCAAAAGAAGGTTTCGCAGCTATTAAATCCAACCCTTTCATCAAGAAGAGTGCAGGTGCATACCACACCTTCCTCAGAACCCCAACGGTTCGGGCCAAGAAATCAGCCCTCCAGATCCTGAATGTCATGTTTCCAGCTGTGCCACAATATGTCAAGTGGTCGAAAAACCCGTGCACCTTCAATAGGGTAGATCATCCGGCTGTCATCCCCAATGAGTGCTACGCTTTGGTTGTTAGTCCCCGCATCGACGGGTATGACTTCTCCAAGTGTCTCATGGACGGTGGAGCCAGCCTGAACATCATGTATCTGGAGACACTGGAGAGGATGAACCTTACCAAGGAACAGCTCAAGCATAGCACCACAGAGTTCCATGGTGTGGTTCCGGGTAAAAAGGAAAACTCCTTGGGCAGCATCAAACTTCCCGTGGCCTTCGGCGATGTCAACAATTTCCGCGAAGATATGATCACGTTCGAGGTTGTGCCCTTCAAGAGCTCCTACCATGTCATTTTCGGCAGGCCCACCTAGCACAAGTTTCACGCAAGGGCGTGCTACATCTACAATAAGCTCAAGATTCCGGGTCCTAACGACATGATTACCATATCCGGAGACTACAAGAAAGCTCGAGACTGCGAGGAGAGTGATGTCGCCTTTGTAAAATCCATACTATCTGAAGAGGAGATGCAAGGCTACAGGGCCGCGGTTGATCCAAATGAGATGCATACCACCAAGAAGCAGATCTCCGACTAGAAGACCTCGTTCAAGGCCATGATAGACACCAAGAAAGTTGACCTCAAGGAAGGCGACGATACCAAGCAAGTGTCTGTCGGAGCTTGCCTGGACCCAAAATAGGAAGACGCACTCATCGAGTTCCTGCGAGCTAACATGGATATCTTTGCATGGCAACCTTCTGACATGTCTAGAGTACCAAGGGAACTCACCGAGCACTACCTCAACATAAATCCGGGTGCAAAACCGGTGAAGCAAGCTATGCGACGAGATATGAAGAACCGCGCCATAGGAATGGAATTAGCAAAGTTACTGGAGGCAGGATTTGTAGTAGAAGTTATCCATACTGATTGGGTCGCAAACCCCATCCTTGTACCCAAAAAGAAGTCTGAAATGCTAAGAATGCGCATCGATTACTCCGGCTTGAATAAACATTGTCTGAAGGATTTGTTCCCCTTGTCACACATTGACAAAGTCATTGATTCGACGACAGGGGCGGAACTCCTATGTTTTCTTGACGCATATTCCGGGTATCATCAGATCCGGATGAAGAAGTCCAACCAAAAGGCGACCTCGTTCATCACTCCATTTGACACTTACTGCTATGTCACCATGCCCTTTGGTTTGAACAATGCAGGTGCCACCTACCAGCGTATGATGCAGCGGTGCCTGAATGACTGAACTGGCCGGAATGTGCACGCTTACATCGACTACATCGCGGTCATGACCCGGAAAGGATCCAACTTGATCAGTGATCTCAAGGAAACCTTTGAAAATCTCCGATGGTACAAGATGATGTTGAATCCACTAAAGTGCGTCTTTGGCGTACCAGCTGGAAAACTCCTTGGCTTCATCGTATCACACAGAGGCATTGAAGTAAACCTGGAAAAAATCAAGGCTATCCTAAACATGAAAAGGCCAACTTGTCTCAAAGATGTGCAACGATTAACTGGTTGCGTTGCAGCAATAAGTAGATTTGTTAGCCGCCTTGGCGAGAAGGCACTACCTTTGTACAACCTGTTGAAGAAAACAGACAAATTTGTCTGGGACGACGCAGCAAACATAGCACTCTAGGGGTTGAAGGATATATTGTCCTCCCCACCTATCTTGGCGGCTTCGGAAGAATCGGAGCCTATGCATCTCTACTTGGCAACTTCCAACAAGGTCATCAGTATCGTCATCGTGGTGGAGCGAAAGGAAGAAAGACATGAGTACGGAGTCCAAAGACCATTCTATTACATTAGCGAGATCTTGACGGAATCCAAGCAAAGATACCCTCACTTTCAGAAGCTAGCCTACGGAGTGTTCCTAGGCAGCCGGAAGCTTAGACACTACTTCCAGGAGCACCCCATGATAGTTGTGTGCAAAGCTCCTTTGTCAACCATCATCAATAACTCTGACACAACAGGGCGCGTAGCGAATTAGGGAATAGAACTTTCCGCCTTCGACATCAAATACAAAGCCAGAACTTCAATCAAATCTCAGATTTTGGCGGATTTTTTCGTCGATTGGACTGAAGCGCCCGCACACCTGTGCCGGAACCTGAAGCTTGGGTCATGCATTTTGATGGATCCAAGCAGCATCAAGGCTCGGGGGCTGGAGTTACCCTGAAGTCATCCACCGGAGAAGAACTGCAGTACGTCCTGCAAATTTACTTCGAAGCTACAAATAACATGGAGGAATACGAGGCACTATTACACGGATTGCGCATCGCTAAGGAAATTGGGATCAAGCACATCATATGCTGCGGAGATTTCGACTTGTTTGCACAACAAGTAGCCGGAACCTGGAACGCCAGAAACTTCGTTATGGCGGCTTACATAGACGAAGTTGACGAGATCGCCAAGTGCTTCCTTGGATACGAAGTCAAGTACGCCAGGATATACGACAACATGGCAGCAGATATGCTGTCCAAGCTCGGATCCGGCAGGAAACCCTTTCCGTCTGGAATTTTCCTTCAGCACCTACGGACACCCTCAGTAAAGGGTGTTAACCCAGAAAACCCAGACGTGGCTTCATCTCCAGCTAAAGAGGTGATGATTATCACTCCGGCTTGGACTAGGCCTTTCCTGGACTACCTTATCAACCAGAAGCCGACGGAGGATGAAGTCCTCGCGCGGCAGGTCGTCAGACGAGCAAGGTCCTACACAATAGTCGATGGACAACTCTATAAACAAAGTGCAAACATGATTTTTCTGAAATGCGTCTCAAATCAAGATGGCATCGAAATTCTCAGAGAGAGCCACCAAGGCGATTGCGGGCATCACGCCGCTCCCAGTTCCCTCGTCGCAAAAGCTTTCCGGCAAGGTTTTTTCTGGCTAACAGCTAAATAAGATGCTGAAAAATAGTCAAAACCTACCGTGGTTGCCAGTACTATGCTACACAACCAAATGCTCCGGCTCAGGAGCTGAAGACCATCCCTATTACTTGGCCGTTTGCGGTCTAGGGGCTTGACATGGTCGGAAAATTGAAAAAATCATCTCCTGGCGGTTTTGAGTACCTCTTAGTCGCTATTGACTTCAGTAAGTGGATCGAGGCAAAGCCAGTGAGAAAAGCCGATGGTGCTGCGGCACTAAAATTTGTTTGCAGCCTCGTAGTGAGATACGACATCCCACACAACATCATCACAGACAACGGCACGAACTTCGTGCATGGATAATTAAAGGATTATTGCAATGATGTAGGGATCCGGCTTGACCTCGCTTTTCTGGCTCACCCACAATCCAACGGGCAGGTCGAGCGAGCCAATGGCCTCATACTAGCCGGAGTCAAACCCCGCCTTGAACAACCACTGCAGCGAGCAGCCGGAGCTTGGGCTGAGGAGTTAGACTCTGTTCTGTGGAGTTTACAAACTACCCCTAACAGGTCAACTGGATTTACCCCTTTCTTCCTAGTATACAGATCTAAAGTTGTGTTACCCTCCGACATCATCCATGATTCCCCGCGAGTTTCCCCCAACAATGAAGAGACTGCTGGCTATTTGTGAACCTGCTCGAAGAAGCTCGGAACATAGCTGACGAACGTTGTACCATCTACCAGCAGAAACTCCTACGCTACCATAGCCGTCGAGTTCGGAACCACTCGTTTAAGGAAGGTGATTTGGTCCTCCGCCTTCGACAGGTGAAAGAGCATAAGTTGCAATCTCCATGGGAATGACCTTTTGTCGTTAGCAAAGTGCTGCACAACAGATCTTACTACCTCATTGATATCCGCGAGTTAAAGGATAGACCTGCCAATTGGCATCGGAAACGCAAGAGGGAGGATCCGGGTGACGTATACGATGAAACAAATCGTCCTTGGAATATAGCACAGCTACGTCCTTTCCACACTTAGCAATTTTTGCATTACATACTTTGTAATAGTTATGATACATGATCAATGAAATAAAGCATATGGTTCACTCCTTGAGTCTTTTACCTACTTTACTTTATCATTTTTGGATCGTGTATGTTTTCCGACTAAAACTGCAGAGCTAGATGTTTCCGCATAGGCGTGTATAAAAGTTGACATTTTCAAAATCGTCCATTAGGACATGAGCTTATGTTTTCTGGTGAATGAGTTTTTCGTTGCAAACTTATGGATTCCTGGTAGCAACTTCCGGCACCTCGGCTGGGGGCTTGTTTCCGCAGTTATTGACGGATTGCCATTGAACTTCGTCGCCGTCGGCGAGCGTTTTCGGCTAAAGGTCTTCCGGCTCGTGGAGGGTCAAATAAGTAAGCCTGAAAACTTAGAAACCAACACTTGCTTTCAAACAACGAAACATGCATATAAAATCAAACGTATAGCAGGACAAGATTTTTCCGCCCACGACATGCATTTGTTCCATCCTAACTACTTCAAACACTTAAGTTTTATTACAAACCCTCGAAGGGGCCAAAATGATGCAGCTTAATGTATTTTCATGAATGGCTCGGAAGATTCCAGCTTATCATCAAAGGCTTGCTAGGTACTGTCCTTGGCGGATTCATCGCCGGATTGATGCGCGCTGGACCCTGAGCCTTCCTCTTCGTCTTCTTCCTCATCATCGGTAAAACCAGCCAGAATGTCATGCTTCTTGTACCACGACGAGTGATCCACTCACCCGGCAAAAAGCGTGTGATAGCCTTGGGTTTCCACGAGGAATTGCATGACGTTCGTAGCTTTTGGGACTCCGCGTGCGATCGAGGAAAAGTCCATGACTGGAAAATGTGCCTTGCACATGGCCAAGGATGTGGCGGCAGCTCCACGAGCAGATGATTCCTGCCAGTCCCCGATCAGATCCAGCACCATTTTCATCAGTTTCGTCATTGTATCAATGACTGTGGTGCGGGCCTTCTTCAAGGAAAGCTTCCGAGCAATGTTCCGGCAAGCCCCAATCAGGTCTTCGATGGAGTTTCCGGCTTCTTCATACGCATCAACGCGGGAGACGCCAGTATCTTTCTTCCACTCAAATCCCAGCAACACTGATATACACAAAGTATTATGTGGTCAGATTCCGGATTGAGAAGAGAAGAGTACAATATACATGCCAGAGTTATGAAGTCCTTACGAAAGATCAGTTTGTCGACGTCTGTCGCCTCTGCCTCAGCAGCCATGAGCTTGGACACCAGAGTTTTCATTTTTTTGGTGTTGTTCTTGAGCTTCTCGGCCATCTCCGACATCTCCTGAGCGTGCTTGTCCCCCAGCTCCTTTTTGAGTTTAGTCTCATTTTCATGAGACTCTTTAAGGGATTGCTGGAGAGACTCATGCTCGGCCTCCAAAACTTCGAGCTTGGCGGAGATTTCATCGAAGGAGGGGCGCTTGGCAAGCAGTTATGTAAGGCGGAAAGCAAGTTCAAAGTAAAAAAAAAATATTCAAATAACAAGAGCACGTTGAGGAACCTCTAGTAGAGACATACCCTCGTTGTTCTTCAGATGAGTTTCGAGGAGTATGATCGCCTGTCGGTCCTCCGCCTCTTTCTTTTTGATCCGCTCAATCTCCATCTGCTGCTCCTGCACCAGCTTGTTCATATCTTCGTGAAGCTTGCGAGTGTTCTATGAAGAAGGTTGTTGGATGGATTAGCTGAAAATTTAAAATCTGGGGGCTGGACACGAAGTTCTAACTTTTCTTGTGCTAGGAAATTTCAAGTTTCCGCCAAGATCCAAACATGATAATACAGTTGAAGCATCGGCTTAAAAATTTACTCGGAAATATATAACCCAATGCTTGGGGGTTGGTGTTACCTGGCGCACGGCTCTGTTCTTCATGAAGAAAACGTGGAGATTGTCCTCCAAAGTGGCCAACTCCTGCTGTTATGGATCTGGCTCACCCCACACTTCATTCATCAAGTGTGTCACTTCCATGTGGAGCTGGTGTAGGGGAGCTCTACAAAGAACCGGAAACAAGTGAGGCTGCGTTTGTGGCGTACTAGTGGCACCACTTAGCAATAATTTCTTTATGGCATCATTAGCCGGAGCTTCAACCGAGGTTTCTTCGGGTCCTTTGGGCATGGGTTTGGAGGAGGAAGCGCCCTTACCGGAATCCGCAGTTGGTGTCGGAAGATCGTCAAGGTTGATGACGTTCTTTGGATCCGGGATGACTGATGAGGAGGGCTTTGGCGGAACCTCCACTTCTGGAGTGATTGGCATGGAAGCAGGAGAAGGCTTGAGTTTATTTTTCTGGGCTTGTTTCCGGCTACCTTACTGCACGATAAGAAGAGCATGGTACTTAGCAGATTTTGAGATAAGTTGGAAAGGAGTTAGTCGGAAATTAAGTTATTACCCAGGCTTGGTGAAGAACTTCTCAATGCCGCCCTGTGCGCTCTTGCCGGTGTCGATTTCCTTGACTCGGAGTTTCTCCTTCTAAAGTTCTTGGTGGCCGTGGCACTGGGGGCTTCATGCGCGCGCTTGGCCGCCAACCAGGAGGCTATAACTCTCTTCCGTTTTGCGGGAGGGGAACCTTCAGGAATTTCCGCGTCAGACGCGACTTCCGGGTTCGACGTGCCGGCATGCGGGATCCGGGTCAAGGTCCCAAGATCCTTCTCGTCAAGGGAGTCGAGCTATAAGTACAAGATAAATTCCTTAGGCAAATTTGCAGGCATGAAAGGGAAATAACGATCAGTCGGAAAAACTTACTGCAGGCCCAGCACTCTCCGTGTATATGTCAAATTGACACGCGTGAGAGTGAACGTCACACGGAATCTTGATCATAACCAGGAGCCGCTTGTCCAGGGCGTCAGAAGAAAGATTGTCTTTGGTGGCGCGCGTTGTGTCGTCGCGGCCACTGTACTCATACATCAGGCGTTCACAGTGCTAGAGGGGTTGGATCCGCTTGGTGAACCAAGATAGTGTCAGGTCCTTCCCCGATAGCCTGGACTCCGTAAGCTTGCAGACCCGCCTCACCATCCTCACCAGCGCTGGTGACTTGGAGATGTGTGGGCAAGCGGTCTAGGCGGAGGTGTCGCTGGCGGGTCCATCTTTGAACACCGGCAGAGTCTTGGGGCTGGCCGGATCCGTGACGTCCTTCACGTAGAAGAACCCCCAGACCAGTAGCTGACGGATTCGTGACGATCCGTCTGAGGGTAGACCCGATCGGGACGAATCTTGAAGGTGATGCTCCCGCAGGTGGCGAGCGAGGAAGTCTGCGGAACAGTCTCCTTCTTGACGGAGAAAAATAATTGAAAGAGGCCCAAGTCAGGTTTTACCCGGGGATGACCCTCGCAGAGGGCGAAATGGTTGGCGATGGCAAGTATGTTGTTCGGTGAGATGTTGTGGGGTTGAAGCTTGTAAGCCTTGAGGATTTCCGAGAAGAAATCGCTCGGAGGTAGCGAGAATCCGCGCTCCACCAGGGCCCTTGTCAGCACCCACTCTACGGCTTCAGGTGCCGGGCTTGGAGCACCCGGAACCACTCTCCAGGATCCGGATTGCAGGAACCCTTCCGCCTCCAAGCTGCGGAGCTCGTCTTCGGTGGTGGTGCAGGGCCACCATTACCCTTTGACTTCGCCTTCAGGAGATCAAGCTTTGGATTTTTTGGTGGCTACTTCCTCCACCTTCTTCTCCATTCGCACCTTTCCGGCTAGTTATGCCGGATCGGTGTTGGCTCCTTCAATAGATTTGCCGGATCCTTGAGCAGGATCCAGCCTGACTGGTACAAGTGGCGGAGGAGCGGAAGAGATGGGCGTGGCCGCGATCGGTTCCGACTGCGAGGGGGGCGGATGTAGAAGAAGACATCTACGTTGAATGGAAACTAAAATTAGCCCGAACCACCACTACTCATGGATCATCCCTACCAACACCGACGAAAAGCTCGCGGCCGGAATACTTACCGGAGATGGACGCTGCGGTGGTCGGAGTTGCCGATGGTGAGGTTTTTTTGCGGTGGCTCGCCGAACTTAAGAACACCGAAGAACACAGTGCAGCGGCGCAAACTCCGGTGAAACTCCGGTACGACGGCAGATGAAGCTCGGTGGCAGCGCTCGGAGGAGAAGTGAACCAAGGGGAGAATGGTGATTATGAATGTGCGGTGGTGATATTTATAGGCACGGGATGAGTTCGTGCTCCGCATCATGTGGTCGGAACGCAAGCGTCGCGCCATTGGATGAGTGACACGTGTCCAAAACCCTAGCGGTAAAACTGGCTAAGGATCAAGTTACCGTTCGAATTACCCGAAAATGGCGTCAAGATTGGCATAACCGTTTGAACCCTTCGAGGATCCGGGTAAAAGTTCCAAATTGTTGAGCCATCATCTCTGCAGGGTAGTAACCCGAAGACTCGTTGTAACGATGAGGTCGATGGATGATGTCCCGCGGGATGAAGGATTTTTCCGGCTTGCAAGCTGGAAAAGGAAGTTTCATGAAGTCGGAGTTCTTCAAGTTTCCCCGAGTTTCCGGGAAGCTTGCCAAACATGAAGATGGTTCGAGCAAGATGGAAAAGGAGGTGAACCTCGGAGAACTCTGGGGGCTACTATTGTGGGTAAACATCATGGGTGTAACATCAACAGTGGCTAGATCCGGCAAGCCCGGGTGGCCCATAGATGGTGATGGTGGCATACGGCCCATCGGGCGGCCCAGTTGTTGTTGATCATGATGGTGGAAGTCCAGCCCAGGAACAAGGAGCCGGTTCCACGGTCCAACTCTAGAAGTCGGATACGTCCTGGCCCATCAGGGGTAGCTGGATCTAGTATGGCGTATAGGGAAAGGCGGATCCTTGACGTGCACGACAATGTAATGTTCCGTAGTTAGGCAAATTTGTATTCCGGCTAGGACTCTCTGTGTAAACCCTAGATCCTGGCGCCTTTATAAGCCGGATCGCAGGAGACCTTGAGGCACAACAACAACTCATTGTAACAACGCGAAAGCGCCCAGATAATTCCAGACAAGCAGCAGTAGGCCCTGTTCTCGAGCAGGTGTTCCGAAGCTGGGTAAATCGCGTACCACCGTCTCGAGGACTCTCCGCCCAATGGCCCCTACTTCTTCTTCCCTCCATGAGGATCCCTCCTATGGAGTACCGTGGAATAGGCAATGACACGGCGTGAGAAGCTTTCCCAAAACCCGGGCAGTTTGCAGCCTCATAGCCGCCCAAGTCTCGACTAGCTTCCTCTCACCGTCGGGGACCAGAGTGTAAAAGCCCGGCCAAAACTTCCTAATGAGAGCTACAAGCAAGCTAGATGGCTGGAGGATCCCCTTGTCATATGTCCAATTGTTGCACAATAATCAAACATTAGTACATGCCAATTTGTTATGACCAAAATGAAATTACATGTTCAAAATTAAACTTACTCTTTGTCGATATGGATAATGAGAGCTTTCCCATCATCGCTAGTAGGATCCCTCCTCACAGTTGCTTCACCATGAATGTGCAACTTCTTTGGCGCCATCTCCCACTCCGTTTCCTCGTCCTGCCCCTCCACCTCGGTGTCAGTAGACTCTGAGTGAGCGCACTGGAAAGCCACGTCGCCAGAAGCAGAGGGTATGTCACCTAGAAAGAGTGGTCCACCTCGTCCTCGTCCTCCACCTCCACCTCACGGTGGGCATAAAACCCAAGCCCCAGACTCGAATTACCCGAACCTGGACCCGAATTACCCAAAACCCGAAAAATCAGGTGTCATGTACAGAAACACGAATTAAATTTGGTCCATTCAGGTGTGGGCCTTGGGGACCCGAGGAGCCCTATTAACCTGAACTACCACGAAATGTTAGCCCAATTTTACCCTAGCAGGCCAAAATCCCACTCCACCATCACACTGACTCCACCGCACGCACGGCCGACCTCTCCTCCACGTCTCCACATCTCAATCGCACGACTGCTCCTAACCTCATGTCATCCCTCGGGAACCTTATCTCCCCAGAAATCTAGACCACATGCGCTCCCACCCCGATCTCACCACCCTCTGGTCGCCGCCACCTGCAATGGCCTTGGCTGCCTGCCTCCCTCGTGGAGCCCCCGCCTCCCACGCATCGGACCCTCCCCCGCCTCCCTTGCATCGCGCCGCACCCGCCTGAGAGGTCAAGTTGCAGCACCACGCCGGCCACCTACCTTGACGGCCTGGAGTGGTGCAGGCATTCAGTGCCACTTCGACCATCTCCCTTGAGTGCAAGTTGTGCCGCACCGACCGCCTCCATCAATCCCTCGTCCTCAATCTCAACTATCCCCTACGTCCCACGATGCTTCTCGGGCTAATCGGGGAATTCCCGAACCCGAACCCGAATTTCCAGGTACCCGAAATGTCGGTTTTAGATAATTTAGGGAGAAAATCGGGTGTCAAATCTGAATACCCGAATTTTGGAAAACCCGAAAAACCTGACCCAAAATTTTGGGTATACCCAAATGCCCAGCGTGACCTCCACCTCCACCTCGTCCTCCCTGCGTGAGAGTTCCATCCTTCCTCCTCCTCCCTCACCGTCGGTACCCGTGTAACACGTGTTGGCACGAGTTGGTATTCCACTTCTGGTGGTCTCGGTAAACTTTTGTGCCTTCATGTTATCAAGAATGGCGATCATTGATTCCTTGCGTTGGATCATATTGGTCAATCACCTGCATTGAGAAAGAGTAAACAAGTAAGCATTGAGACATAATAAAATGTAGACACTAAGCAAAAAAGGCCTATTGCAATTACGAAGCATGTTGAAAAATAAATAATAAGCATGAAGACATATAAAATGTAGACACTAAGCAAAAATGCATATTGCAATTTAGAAGCATGTTGAAAAATAAATACTAAGTATAAAAGACATGTTGAAAAATAGATGCTAAGCATAAAGGCATAAAGGACCCTCACCTCGAATCATCACTCTCATAATTAGGCATTGGGTTCTCATTTTCGCTATATCACTATCACTACATTGCCCTCATGTAACTTAGTGAGCATTTGTATGTCCTTTGGGTTCACCACTGTCTCACTACGAATCTGTGCCTCATTCTCGAGGTCCTCAAGAACAATTTGTATTTCAAAATCCCCGAAGTTCTCTTGCTCTTGATAAAAAATTCCCTCGTATGTTACAGGGTCGATGTTGTTGTAATCCTCGTCGGAGGCCATGTGTAGCTTACCATGTGGCGACACCTCAAATACAACTTCCCAGCCTTTGAGTTCGTCCTTCTGACATGGGTAGGGAAAATAATAACGTTGCTTGGCTTGGTGAGCCACAAAAAAAACATGGGCTCCCCTATAGCTGGTTGAAGGCCTAACTTCAACTAACTCAATGGTAGGAGTGCTTCTCTATCCACCTTGTGGGTCGAACCAGTGGCATTTGAACACAATGAGATTGAGTTCTACGTTTGTCATACTGAACATCAACTCGTATACGTTCTCTAGCCTTCCATAGTATTCAATGTCATCGGCTCCTTTAGTGAAGACCCCAGTATTTGTAGTTTTTGGATTAGGTGGTTCTTCTGGTGAAACTCTATATGGAAGCGATGTCCATTCACATAATACTTCTCATACATTGTGATTTTACAGTTACAACCCTAGGAAACACATCTCAACTCATGCTCCCTACAAGTTCAGTTTAAATTGTTTTGTGCATTAGTTACATGTAATAAAAGGGACAAGTCACGGATTGCAAGGTAAGAGGGACAGGTTAGAAATTACTTTTTTGCACCAGGTCACGATTTTTTTCTTTTCGGGGCCACTCCCTTTCAGAAGAGTGTCCAAATCCGCACCAGAGGGATCTGTCGTTCCCGACCAATATTCATCCTGATATTGGGTAAACGTAGAAAATACATATTAGACCAAAACCGATTTACTAGTTGCAAAGTAAAAAATTACACCATTTTACCTGATGAAACTGCGCACTTCATTCATGTTTGTAATCACATAAAACATTATGCAATCCTTATCTTCCTTGGTCAAGGTGCCCCCTTTTGAGCCACCAGCCTTGCCACCGGGACATTTGAAGAGGAGGAGCTTGGGGTCATGCTTGGGCTCCTCAACATTGTACCGAGAGACCGGGTTATGCATTCTAGGAACATCATCCGCATAGGATGTTGTCCTGGCATCATCCATCTCCCCGAGGATAGTTGTCTCACCTATGCATGCTTCAATCTTATTTTTGTTTCCATATTTATTTCGAATATAGTTAAACTCCCTCTCGATACAAATCTGACAATGGCACTGCACCGGTCCACCCAAGAGTGCCTCGTTCGCGAGATGCACAATGAGATGTACCATCGGAGTAAAGAAACCTGCAGAAAGATCGTCTCTAACTTGCATATCAACTCCGGCACTTTATCATGGAGCTTCTCAATCGCCGACTCACATATTTGCTTAGCACAGACCATGTGGAAGAAATGGCTCAACTACGTAAGCACTCGCCAGACATGCTCGGAGAGATACCCTCGAACCATCACCGACATCATCCGCTCAATCCATATATGATAGTTGTGACTCTTGAGCCCGTCATCAGCCTCTCTATCCAACATGGGCAATAGATACCATCGTAGATAGTAGCCTTTGGTATATTAGTTGCTCATAGTTGCGTGGTGGAGCATGACCTTCCACAAGTTCCGAAAACACGGGAGAGCGCTACAACACGTTGATGTCATTGTGCGATCATGCCATACCAAAGAAAGAATGCCAAATCTAGAGGTCATAATCCGCCACAGCTTCAAGCACCACACTGAGATATCCATGACGCCCTTTGTACAAACCTTGCAAAGAAAACGGGCATTTCTTCCATGACCAATGCATACAATTGATGCCTGCAAGCCTTATAGGGAATCATCTCACCGCATTTTATGTCATAATCCTAGCAGTATCTTCTTCACTTGGCCCTCTTAAAAAGTACGGGCCAAACTTCCCACCACGGCTCGACAGAATTTGTACATGCACTGAATAACAGTGGACTCACTCATGCGAAAGAAGCCGTCCTGTGCATCAGTAGGTTCTCCATATGCAAGCATCCTCATGGATGCAGTGCATTTCTAGATCGACGAGAAGCCAGCCGTGCCAATGCCGTCGTGCTTCAACCTGAAGTAGGGATCAAACTATGTCACACCATGAAGGAAGTAGGGATCAAACTCTCTCACAACATGAAGGATTTTCATGAACAAGTCCTTGCTCATCCTATAGCATCGTCGAAAATTGTCGGCATGTGTTGAAGGCTGGAGAAGTAGTCCTTGTACAACATAGTATGCCCCTCCAACCTCAGCTGAGGCTTGGACTTTTTTCTTCCCGACCTTGAACCTCCACAGCGCATCCTCTCCTCGGCTTCATCAATAATTTTTGGAAGGCAAGCGATGATTGACAAGTGCTCGCGGGCGTCGTCGTCGCAGGCTGCATCGTCATCAAGCATTTGTTGGATCATCAGTCGTCGATATCCATGTGTATGAGGCAAAACAAATAGTTCGAAATCCATGGCGGCAATGGGGATAACGAACAGCGACTGGCGGCGCCTACCAGAAAAACGATCGAACACCTTCTACGCGCGGAGGAAGGGGGAGTGGCCGCCACGTTCTGGCCAGAGTAGGAGAACCACCGGCGGCGAAAAGGGAGGCGGGGGAGTCAAGCGTCGCGGCAGAGTCCAACGCAGTCGAAGTATTGCGTCGGCAGTCAACCTCCACCACCGCTCAAATCGTTGTCCTAAAAAAAAATTAGAGGACGTGTTTGCGGGATGAGGCCGGAAACAGACGCGGCCCAAAAGCGGCAACTAGCAGCGGCGTCCCTAAACGCTTAATTTGGTGCTCAATCCGGACACGGTTCAAGGAACGCAGCTGGAGATACTCTAATGTGTGTATAGGAGGGAGGGGGACACAGGGGACAAGGATCTCCCCCCTTGCCATATGTCTTCCTTTAGCCACACAGATTACTACTAAAAATTAATAATTTTTTATTTATTGCTAAACATATGACTGTAAAAGATAAATTTTATTTATTGCTAAACATATGTGTGGATCTCAGAATAGTGAATAGTGCATATTTGAAAACTATAAAACCTGCCATATATTTTCGTATGTGTGTAGTGTACAGTTACATTGAGATTTTGCATGTTTGTAGATTTCATCATTGTCTACATTCACGATAATTTTTTAATTTTTTTTGAAATTTAAAACTATGATTTCAGATTTTTTAAAAATAAAGAGCTACATGTAGCTCGGCCTCCGTTTGCATTTTTCGATACATCCGTTTCTACAAAACTTGAGACACTTATTTTTTAAACGGAGGGTGTACCATTTATGTTTATTGTCTTTCTTAGATCAAGGAAACTACTAAGAGAGGACGTGCCTACGCTACATTGTACATTCCCTTATGCATTGCCTCTAGGCAAACTTGGCGAGCTCGGCAGCGAAGATGGCGGCGTGCGGCTCCTCGACGCAGCGGATCAGCACCCGGACGCCCCCGCGCCTGGGCGCCGGCGGCCTGACGACTAGGAGCGTCGCGGCGAAGTTGGCCTTGTCGTCGTGCGGGTACGTATAGAACGCGGGCTCACCGAAACCGTAGTCCACCTCATCGAACCCGAGGCGGCTCGCGTCCGACAGAATCGCCGTGCTGTAGTCCAGCGGCACGTCGTAGCGATAGACGCCGCGTCTCCAGTCCGCGAACCCCGCAGCGACGGCCTCCTTCGCCTCCCGTACTGCGCCGACCAACTCCGCCAGCGCCGACTCCCGGGCGGCCCTGCTGATCCTACCGACGCACCCCAGGTACACGCAGTTGCCGTAGTACCCGTCCACTGCCGGCAGCACGTCGCGGAGGAGGTGTCGCGTGCCGGCAGGGAAGCTGACCCGGACGTCGGCGACGTCCGGGAGCGCCCCCGCCAGTGCCAGCGCGCGGCACTTAAACACGACGGCTGTCACCGCGTCGAAGGTGGAGCAGCCCTCCCCCGCAGCCTGCTTGAACTCTTTCTTGACGCGCTGGATGCTCTCCGCCGAGATGTCCGCCACCTGGGTCACGAGCCGGCTGAACTCCGTGACGACCGCGAAAAACGGAGGCGGCGGGCTGGGCGGGTCAGGGATCAAGTGGCGGTCCCACACCGGAGCCACCGACGGCGCTGGGAGCCCCCGCGCTAGCTCCCCCACAGCCGTCAGGAACCGCGCCGCGCCGTACCCGTCAAACACGGTGTGGCTGAAGGTGATCCCAACGGCGAACCCACCGCAGGTGAACCTCGTCGCCTGAGCCATGAGAATGAGGCCGTCGAGCTTCTCGCCTGGGGGAGGGCGCGGGAGGAGGAGCTCCCCGGGGATGGGCAGAGGGAAGGACTCAAGGCCGTCCACGTCGGCGAGCGCGCAGCTCGCGGCGGCCTCCACGAACCAGACGCCCTCACCAGTGCAGTCCACCGCTAGGCCGGACGGGGTGATGCGACCGGCCACCGGGTAGTACGGCACAAGAGCCCTCGCAAACCCGCTGCGCATCGCGGCCACGGCGGCGCCTTGGTCATCGTGGTCGGCGGAGAGCGAGGACGGGGGAAAGACCTGGATGATGTTGACGAGACCAGAGATGGTCTTGTCGATGCAGGAGAGCGGGAGTGTGCCGCCAGGGGTTGGCCCGGCCGGCGGGATAAGTGCCGGCGGCGACTTGGCAACGGTGGGCTTGCCGGCCATTGACAGCGAGATCGATAAGAGGGTGGCTCAGATTTACAACAGCTAAGATGGAATAGAACTTGAACCGAACCAAGACCGTGGGATTCGGTGCTGCACTGAAACTTAAGCTAAGGTACGTTGGCTGCAAGCATGCTTGAGAGTTGAGAGATGAGGTCCAAGATGACGTCGCCCGCGCAAAACTAACAAAGCTCAGTGAGTCACTGAGATGTCGACAAACCGCAGAAGACGTGAGGCGGTAGAGCGGCAGATGCTCGAGCTGGCCTTGCACGACTTGAGCGGTGGCATTCGGGTCGGAGGGGAACAGCTCGACTGTGGCGCCGGCATGTACAATGGTGATATCTTAGCAGTGCCATGTAGGATAAACGCTGATGTAGAGGAAAGAGAAAGATGAAAAAAGACTTTGCCTTCTCTTAGCTAAGAGATCATCTCTTAGCACAATCTCTCTCACCACAAATTTAGGATGCCCCATTACTAAAGATAAGACTAAAAAATGACCCATTGTACATCATGTTTTATTGTTATATCTAGATTACGTGGCAGGGTTAAGATAAGACAGCCTTATCAACCATTGCACATGCCCTTAGGGCATCTCCAGCGAGCCGCGGGACGCATTTCAGACATCTAAATTGTCTGCGGGGTGTTCGTTTGCTTCGTCTAGCGGACGCAGAAATGGTCATGCGTCCGTTTGCGTCTGGAGCTGGCACCAGCGGGGCGACGCATTTTCGGCGCAGGTCAGAATTCAAAAAAGAGGAACTAGTGTCTACTTTGCATGAAATTACAGCCGCAAATTGAGGGCTGAAACAAGTTCATCACACTTTGCAGATGGTACGGCGCAAAGTGGAGTCCAAAAGGGGCACAACAAGGCCTGAACAGCTATAAAAAAGTCCAAAAGGAGGCCAAGGTGCTGGGCGCATGGCGCCGGCGATCAGGCGTTTCGTGCACGGATTTCGGCGCGCCTCTTCATGAACCAGGCCCTGGTGTCGTCGTCGGCGCTGCTCAAGTCGGCTAGCATGATCCTAGTGTCCTCTGCACGGATCTTGGCCGCGGCGTCCATCCTCCTAGCCTCGGCGTCAAGCAATTTGGCATCAGTGTCTGCCTTTTGGACCTCAATGACCTCTTTCGTGAGGTTGTGGTAGATGGCAGCTGCGGCCTCTTTTTCCAGACGCCTTTTCTCGTCCCTAGTGATACGTCTCCGACCTATCGATAATTTCTTATGTTCCATGCCACATTATTGATGTTATCTACATGTTTTATGCACACTTTATGTCATATTCGTGCATTTTCTGGAACTAACCTATTAACAAGATGCCGAAGTGCCGATTCTTGTTTTCACTGTTTTTGGTTTCAGAAATCCTAGTAACGAAATATTCTCGGAATTGGACGAAATCAACGCCAGGGTCCTATTTTGCCACGAAGCTTCCGAAGTCCGAAGAGGAGACGAAGAGGGGCCACGAGGGGCCACACCCTAGGGCGGCGCGCCCCCCCCCCCCTTGGCCGCGCGGCCCTGTGGTGTGGGGCCCCCGTGCCGCCTCTTGACCTGCCCTTCCGCCTACAAATAGCCTCCGTCGCGAAACCCCCAGTACCGAGAACCACGATACGGAAAACCTTCCAGAGACGCCGCCGCCGCCGATCCCATCTCGGGGGATCCAGGAGATCGCCTCCGGCACCCTGCCGGAGAGGGGAATCATCTCCCGGAGGACTCTACGCCGCCATGGTCGCCTCCGGTGTGATGTGTGAGTAGTCTACCCCTGGACTATGGGTCCATAGCAGTAGCTAGATGGTTGTCTTCTCCCCATTGTGCTATCATTGTCGGATCTTGTGAGCTGCCTAACATGATCAAGATCATCTATCTGTAATTCTATATGTTGCGTTTGTTGGGATCCGATGAATAGAGAATACTTGTTATGTTGATTATCAAAGTTATATCTATGTGTTGTTTATGATCTTGCATGCTCTCCGTTACTAGTAGATGCTCTGGCCAAGTAGATGCTTGTAACTCCAAGAGGGAGTATTTATGCTCGATAGTAGGTTCATGCCTGCATTGACACAGGGACGATGACAGAAAGTTCTAAGGTTGTGTTGTGCTTGTTGCCACTAGGGATAAAACATTGATGCTATGTCTAAGGATGTAGTTGTTGATTACATTACGCACCATACTTAATGCAATTGTCTGTTGCTTTGCAACTTAATACTGGAGGGGGTTCGGATGATAACCTGAAGGTGGACTTTTTAGGCATAGATGCATGCTGGATGGCGGTCTATGCACTTTGTCGTAATGCCCAATTAAATCTCACTATACTCATCATGATATGTATGTGCATGGTCATGTCCTCTTTATTTGTCAATTGCCCAACTGTAATTTGTTCACCCAACATGCTGTTTATCTTATGGGAGAGACACCTCTAGTGAACTGTGGACCCCGGTCCAATTCACTTTACTGAAATACAATCTACTGCAATACTTGTTCTACTGTTTTCTGCAAACAATCATCTTCCACACAATACGGTTAATCCTTTGTTACAGCAAGCCGGTGAGATTGACAACCTCACTGTTTCGTTGGGGCAAAGTACTTTGGTTGTGTTGTGCAGGTTCCACGTTGGCGCCGGAATCCACGGTGTTGCGCCGCACTACATCCCGCCGCCATCAACCTTCAACGTGCTTCTTGGCTCCTACTGGTTCGATAACCTTGGTTTCATACTGAGGGAAACTTGCCGCTGTACGCATCACACCTTCCTCTTGGGGTTCCCAACGGACGCGTGTTGAACGCGTATCAAGCAGCTTTTTCTGGCGCCGTTGCCGGGGAGATCAAGACACGCTGCAAGGGGAGTCTCCACTTCTCAATCTCTTTACTTTGTTTTTGTCTTGCTTAGTTTTATTTACTACTTTGTTTGCTGCACTAAATCAAAATACAAAAAAATTAGTTGCTAGTTTTACTTTATTTGCTATCTTGTTTGCTATATCAAAAACACAAAAAAATTAGTTACTTGCATTTACTTTACTTGATTCATCATGTTTCCTTTTAATTTTACCACAAAAGACATACCGGTAGGACGTGGGTCTATAGTTTGGAGAAATAATATAGAAGAATTCTTCAATCATGTTAGTACCATTGAAAATTTTGAAGATAGACACTTGGTAGACCTTGCGCCTACTTATGAAATTTCTGCGCATTTAGTTACTTTGTTGGAAACTAAATTTGTTAATCTTAATCCTATAATCCAACACATGTTTCTCACACTTGGTGATATGGAAGAAGGGGAAAAGAAAGATTTTGTTTTAGAAACCCTTCTTAGAGAATTTGGTGGTCTAGCAAGAGAAGCTAGAAAGGTCGTTGCTAAATTTAATATGCTTGGTTCGCATACTAATTTTGTTAGTCTCCTTGAAAAGATGGACATGGATAGAATAAGATACACTAATAATATTGATGATGGTGGGGAGATCAAAGCACCAATACCATGTAAGCTCCTAGCTATGAATGATGCACTAGAAAATAACTATGCTTGGCTTGTTCCTGAAAATCTGTTTGATGAGAGTAGCACGCCTAAGACTAATGAAAAGGGAGATGCTAAAACTTATGTATCTAATATACTATGCCTGGTTGAGAAAACTCCGCACCCCGCTGAGAATGCACCACCCTTCGATAATACTTGATACACACTTTCTGCGCCTAGCTGAAAGGCGTTAAAGAAAAGCGCTTATGGGAGACAACCCATATTTTTACCTACAGTACTTTGTTTTTATTTTGTGTCTTGGAAGTTGTTTACTACTGTAGCAACCTCTCCTTATCTTAGTTTTGTGTTTTATTGTGCCAAGTAAAGTCGTTGATAGAAAAGTTCATACTAGATTTGGATTACTGCGCAGAAACAGATTTCTTTGCTGTCACGAATCTGGGCTGTTTTCCCCTGTAGGTAACTCATAAAATTATGCCAATTTACGTGTGTGATCCTCAGATATGTACGCAACTTTCATTCAATTTGGGCATTTTCATTTGAGCAAGTCTGGTGCCATTTTAAAATTCGTCAATACGAACTGTTCTGTTTTGACAGATTCTGCCTTTTATTTCGCATTGCCTCTTTTGCTATGTTGGATGAATTTCTTTGATCCACTAATGTCCAGTAGCTTTATGCAATGTCCAGAAGTGTTAAGAATGATTGTGTCACCTCTGAATATGTTAATTTTTATTGTGCACTAACCCTCTAATGAGTTGTTTCGAGTTTGGTGTGGAGGAAGTTTTCAAGGATCAAGAGAGGAGTATGATGCAACATGATCAAGGAGAGTGAAAGCTCTAAGCTTGGGGATGCCCCGGTGGTTCACCCCTGCATATATCAAGAAGACTCAAGCGTCTAAGCTTGGGGATGCCCAAGGCATCCCCTTCTTCATCGACAACATTATCAGGTTCCTCCCCTGAAACTATATTTTTATTCCATCACATCTTATGTGCTTTGCTTGGAGCGTCGGTTTGTTTTTGTTTTTTTGTTTTGTTTGAATAAAATGGATCCTAGCATTCACTTTATGGGAGAGAGACACGCTCCGCTGTAGCATATGGACAAGTATGTCCTTAGTTTCTACTCATAGTATTCATGGCGAAGTTTCTTCTTCGTTAAATTGTTATATGGTTGGAATTGGAAAATGATACATGTAGTAATTGCTATTAATGTCTTGGGTAATGTGATACTTGGCAATTGTTGTGCTCATGTTTAAGCTCTTGCATCATATACTTTGCACCCATTAATGAAGAAATACATAGAGCATGCTAAAATTTGGTTTGCATATTTGGTCTCTCTAAGGTCTAGATAATTTCTAGTATTGAGTTTGAACAACAAGGAAGACGGTGTAGAGTCTTATAATGTTTACAATATGTCTTTTATGTGAGTTTTGCTGCACCGGTTCATCCTTGTGTTTGTTTCAAATAAGCCTTGCTAGCCTAAACCTTGTATCGAGAGGGAATACTTCTCATGCATCCAAAATACTTGAGCCAACCACTATGCCATTTGTGTCCACCATACCTACCTACTACATGGTATTTTCCGCCATTCCAAAGTAAATTGCTTGAGTGCTACCTTTAAAATTCCATCATTCACCTTTGCAATATATAGCTCATGGGACAAATAGCTTAAAAACTATTGTGGTATTGAATATGTAATTATGCACTTTATCTCTTATTAAGTTGCTTGTTGTGCGATAACCATGTTCACTGGGGACGCCATCAACTACTCTTTGTTGAATTTCATGTGAGTTGCTATGCATGTTCGTCTTGTCTGAAGTAAGAGAGATCTACCACCTTATGGTTAAGCATGCATATTGTTAGAGAAGAACATTGGGCCGCTAACTAAAGCCATGATCCATGGTGGAAGTTTCAGTTTTGGACATATATCCTCAATCTCAAATGAGAAAATTATTAATTGTTGTTACATGCTTATGCATAAAAGAGGAGTCCATTATCTGTTGTCTATGTTGTCCCGGTATGGATGTCTAAGTTGAGAATAATCAATAGCGAGAAATCCAATGCGAGCTTTCTCCTTAGACCTTTGTACAGGCGGCATAGAGGTACCCCTTTGTGACACTTGGTAAAAACATGTGCATTGTGATGATCCGGTAGTCCAAGCTAATTAGGACAAGGTGCGGGCACTATTAGTATACTATGCATGAGGCTTGCAACTTATAAGATATAATTTACATGATACATATGCTTTATTACTACCGTTGACAAAATTGTTTCATGTTTTCAAAACCAAAGCTCTAGCACAAATATAGCAATCGATGCTTTTCCTCTATGGAGGACAATTCTTTTACTTTCAATGTTGAGTCAGTTCACCTATTTCTCTCCACCTCAAGAAGCAAACACTTGTGTGAACTGTGCATTGATTCCTACATACTTGCTTATTGCACTTATTATATTACTCTATGTTGACAACTATCCATGAGATATACATGTTATAAGTTGAAAGCAACCGCTGAAACTTAATCTTCCTTTGTGTTGCTTCAATGCCTTTACTTTGAATTATTGCTTTATGAGTTAACTCTTATGCAAGACTTATTGATGCTTGTCTTGAAGTGCTATTCATGAAAAGTCTTTGCTATATGATTCACTTGTTTACTCATGTCATATACATTGTTTTGATCGCTGCATTCACTACATATGCTTTACAAATAGTATGATCAAGGTTATGATGGCATGTCACTCCAGAAATTATCTGTGTTATCGTTTTACCTGCTCGGGACGAGCAGAACTAAGCTTGGGGATGCTGATACGTCTCCGACGTATCGATAATTTCTTATGTTCCATGCCACATTATTGATGTTATCTACATGTTTTATGCACACTTTATGTCATATTCGTGCATTTTCTGGAACTAACCTATTAACAAGATGCCGAAGTGCCAGTTGTTGTTTTCTGCTATTTTTGGTTTCAGAAATCCTAGTAACGAAATATTCTCGGAATTGGACGAAATCAACGCCCAGGGTCCTATTTTGCCACGAAGCTTCCAGAAGTCCGAAGAGGAGACGAAGAGGGGCCACGAGGGGGCCACACCCTAGGGCGGCGCGGCCCCCCCCTTGGCCGCGCGGCCCTGTGGTGTGGGGCCCCCGTGCCGCCTCTTGACCTGCCCTTCCGCCTACAAATAGCCTCCGTCGCGAAACCCCGATCGAGAACCACGATACGGAAAACCTTCCGAGACGCCGCCGCCGCCGATCCCATCTCGGGGATCCAGGAGATCGCCTCCGGCACCCTGCCGGAGAGGGGAATCATCTCCCGGAGGACTCTACGCCGCCATGGTCGCCTCCGGTGTGATGTGTGAGTAGTCTACCCCTGGACTATGGGTCCATAGCAGTAGCTAGATGGTTGTCTTCTCCCCATTGTGCTATCATTGTCGGATCTTGTGAGCTGCCTAACATGATCAAGATCATCTATCTGTAATTCTATATGTTGCGTTTGTTGGGATCCGATGAATAGAGAATACTTGTTATGTTGATTATCAAAGTTATATCTATGTGTTGTTTATGATCTTGCATGCTCTCCGTTACTAGTAGATGCTCTGGCCAAGTAGATCCTTGTAACTCCAAGAGGGAGTATTTATGCTCGATAGTGGGTTCATGCCTGCATTGACACAGGACGATGTGAGAGAAAGTTCTAAGGTTGTGTTGTCTTGTTGCCACTAGGGATAAAACATTGATGCTATGTCTAAGGATGTAGTTGTTGATTACATTACGCACCATACTTAATGCAATTGTCTGTTGCTTTGCAACTTAATACTGGAGGGGGTTCGGATGATAACCTGAAGGTGGACTTTTTAGGCATAGATGCATGCTGGATGGCGGTCTATGTACTTTGTCGTAATGCCCAATTAAATCTCACTATACTCATCATGATATGTATGTGCATGGTCATGCCCTCTTTATTTGTCAATTGCCCAACTGTAATTTGTTCACCCAACATGCTGTTTATCTTATGGGAGAGACACCTCTAGTGAACTGTGGACCCCGGTCCAATTCTCTTTACTGAAATACAATCTACTGCAATACTTGTTCTACTGTTTTCTGCAAACAATCATCTTCCACACAATACGGTTAATCCTTTGTTACAACAAGCCGGTGAGATTGACAACCTCACTGTTTCGTTGGGGCAAAGTACTTTGGTTGTGTTGTGCAGGTTCCACGTTGGCGCCGGAATCCCTGGTGTTGCGCCGCACTACATCCCGCCGCCATCAACCTTCAACGTGCTTCTTGGCTCCTACTGGTTCGATAACCTTGGTTTCATACTGAGGGAAACTTGCCGCTGTACGCATCACACCTTCCTCTTGGGGTTCCCAACGGACGCGTGTTGAACGCGTATCACCTAGCAGCCAAGGCGGTAAGATTGTCGGCCATTATCTTCTCCATGCTCTGGGTGAACGCAATGGCCTGCGCCTCCCGGGCTAGATCGGCCTTGGTAGCCTTATGGCCGCGTGTACGAGGTGGAAGGGCTTGGCGGCCATGATCGTCATCTTCGCTGTCGAGGTTGACCGCTGTCCCATTCTTCACAGCTTCATCGTAGGCCGCAAAGCTTGTCCTCCACTTTTGCGCGTCCTTGAGCTTGTCCCAGCAATGAACCATATGGTAGCCCTTCTTATGCACTGCCTTGAACCTCTCCAAGGCCCGGGATACCTGCAATCACGCCAAAGCCGCTAATGATGTACATAGAATGATATACATCAAATAGAATGCTCAAGGTTGTCTCTTGCTTACCGCTGACATGACGCCAGCGCCGCTAACAGGGTTGTTTTTGCAATGTGGCCGAGCAGAACTTGCTTGTCTCTTGTTTGATGTAGTTCCATCTTTTTCTGAGGGACTCTTCTTCTCGTTGTACTCATGCATGACCTTGGCCCAATACACCTTGCCCTTTTGTTGTGCGCCATTGATGCAGTCATGGCTTGTTGCGAGCCACGCGGTCGCATAGGCACTTGTCCTCGTCGTCGATGAATCCTTGTGTCCTGTGGCTCTCCCCCTTCTTCTTGGTAGCATTATCCGTGGTGAGGAAAGGCTCTGTTGGCACGTCGTCAAAGTCGTCGACGCACACAGGTGTTGGATGCGTTTCAGTGCCGAACAGCCGTGCGTTAGCGATGTCCTCCGCATCTTGCGTCGGTGCCCATTCATGCTACAGGCATGTCCCGACCCGGTCGTTGCCAACGAAGCCGCCGCCAAAGATCATGGCCTCGATGTCTGTCTCATGGCGGTCCTTCCAATAGTCCTACGAATGACCGCACGTCAGACGGATGATAAACGACAATCGCACACATTGAGAGAGCTCACGTACCGGGTCGTCCATCGTCGAGGCAGGCGATGTCGTATCGTCGAACAGGTTGCGGGGCTCCGGCATCCTCTCCTCCGGCAGGTGGCGCGTCTTGTGTGTCGCGCCCGGGAAGGAGTCACCGCTTCTAGGCGTCCAGTTGAGGTCGGGAACCGGCGCCCCGTTGAACTGTACCGACGCGTCGTTGAACTGCACCGGCGCCACGCCGGAGCCGAACCGCGACGCCGGGTGGCCCTGCAAGGGAGCGGGATTTCCAGGACGCAGCTGCAAACTTACCGAGCTCACCGAGGAGGCTGGAGGAGCGACGCCGGCGATCCCCTCTCGCTTGACGAGCATGTAGCCCTCCACTATGGTCGGATGGAGGGCTACTTGCGTGACACCGGCTTTCATCTGCATCTGCCACGACTGCTGGTTGACGGCCGCAGCAGTCTTGTCCTTCAGGTTCTTGCGCCGGCCGCGACGCTTCGCGGCCTCGACGCTTTTCTCCTCCTTGGAGAGCACCTTCTTTGCCGCCTTCGGCTTTGCCTCCCGGCCGCCGGTGGCGGCCCGCTTTGCTTCCGCCGGAGCTGCAGCCTCCATTGTGGCTATGGTCGTGGCTATGGGGGAGCGTGGGGCGGCGGCGGGTGCGAGGGTTTGCTCGGCATCCATGGTGGTGGCTGCGGTGGCGAGGACGTCCATCGCTTCTGGACTGCTCGCGCCGGTCTAGTTTGATATTTCGCGCGGGGAATGGCCACTTGCGGGAATAATATCGGCCTCCCTGCCACTGACGGGCAGGTCCTACGTCTTTTTCGGCGGACACTCGGCGCGACCGCGGAGCGTCCGTGGAGACGGAAACCTGGCACATATTTGGGCCAGGTTTGCGTCGCCGCGGACGGCCCAGTCACTTTGCGTCGCCCCGCTGGAGCAGGGTCCAGACGCATTTCCGGTCACGGCGGACGCAAATGGTCGCTGAGCATCCGTTTGCGTCTCGCCGCTGGAGATGCCCTTATCGGAAGAGAACGGCATATGTCCGGTCAAAATTTTAATCATTTCGTAAATGTTTGATAGTTAATAAATCCCTGACAGCGGGTCCAGGTGTCAAAATTTTAATGCTTTCTGGAAATTACAAAAAATAAATAAAACATGTAAAATTCTAATTCATTTCAAATCATAAAATGTGTATAATAAATCAAAATAATCGCGAAAGCAAGATCTATCTATTGAAATTTTAATAATGGGTGCTTATTGAAAAAATCCAATTATTCAATTAACCTTGATTATGAAATTTTGTATTATTCTAAAAAAATACTATAACCATAAATATTTAATGGTACTTATATCATACTTTCTAAACTCAACTAAACATGTAAAATGTAATCCTATTTCACGTATTCGTATTAAGCGTTCATTTAACAACATTTAAAATCCGAATTCAATATCATTTCTTAAATTATTTTGAAGTAAGAAAAGTTAAGAAAACACTTTAAACCAAGTGCAATTTGCAAGATGAAACCATTACCTAAATTCAATATCATTAGTCAAAAACTGTTTAAAAATTATATCCAGAAATAAGAAACTATAATTCAAACTTATAACCCTAAGAAGTAAAAATTCTCAAAACCCTAGAAAGAATAAAAGGAGTGATTGTCCTATCTTAATCAACCATTTTAGAACCATTAATGAACAAGTAAAATGCACGTGCCTATTCTATTTACAAACCCTAGATGCATGTCAGGATGTTAACACCATGTCTTCGTCCTTAATAATTTATGTGATCCACTAATAGGACCTTAATAAGAACCCTAACTGTGTACTCAACTTGTGATCCACTAAAAAACTATTATGCATTGTGATAGTGTAGATAATATATTCTTCTACATTCCTTGTTCATGTTCTAACCAATACTTACAAGTACCCCATGCAGACTTCCAGGTGATAATTTCATGTCATTAACCTTAATCACCATTGCCTGATAAGTATATACTATACTAAGAGGGAACTGACCTCTTTTTTGTGAGAGTTTTGGATTTCTTTGGGGTTACCATCGAGCTAACACGTACGTACGTCACTTTGTGGTTTGTTCTGCAGTAATTTTTCAGGTGTACAATTGGGTGTTGTGTTATTCCGCGCTCCCTTTTCTCTGTTCTGTGCTTGGCTTCGTTTTTTCCTAGGTGGTTGTAGCAACTTATTTAAACCACTTTGACCAGTTTTGTCTGGTACATGGCCTCTGTCTCGAGAAATGCTTCTGCTTCGGCGTTCCTCCCTTGAAAAAATTATGTGCGCGTCAAACACAACAAAGGTGGAGATCTTCCCTATATGTTCGTAAGCGGGGGCACGATCGTAATTTCAGTGCAGCTCCAGTATGGCCCGCGTTGTCTTGTACCTATTTTTTGTACGTATCTAGGATCACGTGTGCCTACCGAAATGGAAAGGCCATTGGCGTCTCCGCCTGCCTCGCCCCACCATTTCTCCCCAAAAAAGGAAGGAGAAAACCGTCGTCCCTCCGCCACTTCGTCTTCTCCGCTCCTCCACTTCGAGCGGTTCGAATCTGCTTCTTCTCCACGCGTTCATCTCGAATCCGAGGGTGATGGAGGGTAGGAGCGGAGCACCGCGGGCGGACGCCGCTTCTCTAGTCAGGAACACCGACGTGGCGGAGCCAGATGTGGTTGTGGAGGGCGGAGGGAGCCATCGTGGTGCGGCCGCGTCGGGCGGTTTGGTGGTGAAGGCGGCGGATGAGGAGGAGCTCGAATTTGGCGACGCAACCATGCCAGGTCTGAATGTGCTGCCGGCGGGCGACCCTCCGGTATGTGATGTCCTCTCAACTCATCATCTTCTTCACCCTTCTCTGGTGGTGATTAGGATTAGATCAAACCGAACCACAGACGAACCCTAGGTTTTGTGATTAGAGTGTGATTAAACCGGACCAGATGGATCTAGCAGATTGTCCTAGGGTTTGTGACAGTTGGTTAGTAGCGATTATAGTTCGATTTTGCATAATTTTTTTGGATTCAGTGTTCCAATCGGGTCAGAGAAAGATGCGGTGATATGAATCAGGTTTGTTAACACTTAACAAATGCTTCTGCGTACATGACAGTATCATCTGATCTTCATAGGGGCAGCGGACGAGAAGATGCGGTTCTTGTTTACCTTTTCTAGTGCTAGCCGACCAACACAACCTCGAGTAATAAACAAAGGCAATAAGGTTCTCATTTAGTACGAGATTCACTGCACAGTTCACAGTTCGGTGGTGAAAAGATTCAGGGACAGCATGAACCACAAACTTGCAGCGACACGTATAAACGGAAATGGAGGCAAGGAAAACAAAATGATTAACCGCGCTCTTTACAAGGCACAAGGATATGTTCAAGAAAAAAAAAACTTCTGTATCGCAGAATCACCATAGTATGTGGCAGAAATGCAGCCTCTTTACATGTCTATAGGATGTGTTACCCTCGGTTGAACAATCTATTCTTTTACTTAATAACAGAAACCACACCACACACCAGTATGCTACACCCGTGGTCAGATCGTGGATAATGTGCACCGTAACCACATGAGGATCCAATGGCCAAAAGCCGAGAAACAAAATGCGTCAACCCATTATGCTACGAACAGAACACCCTTCAGGTCTAGTTGTGAAGTCTATCCTACAGGCTACGTGTGTTTTGCCGGGTGTGTTTTCTCCAGCGCCTGAGCATATGAATGCAACCCCCAGCAGATAAAAGGCCACAGGCTGCAAGGCCTAGAATGGTTGAATTGGCGATGTTTCGATGGTAGGCGCCCTGCAGATAAAAAAATTCAACAGAATGCTCTCAACCTCTGTGTAAACATACAGGCACATTAGTGGTTACTGCCAAGAGATGGCAGCTACCTGTAAGAGGAAAACGAAGATAGGTGCATTTGCCAATGCTAGCGAAAAGCTCATCATGCCCCCACGTAGTTCGTTTGGCAGGTACCTTCAGCAGTGTCAGCCATGTAAGCAGAAAGCTTTAACAAGTGATGACTTCAACTTAAATTATGAACACTATTCCACTTACATTGTCCTAAATCTTGCTAGTGAAGGTAAAATAAAGCCCACGCATGCGTGGAAGATGCAGAACAGTATCACCAGTGTCCCAATCTCCTGTTCAAAGAAACAGGACTTGTTAAACTCATGGGACAAACTCTATATGATACATGCATGTTGCCTTGCAGATACATGGGTATTATCGTATACCTGGTAATCATAAGCCACAATCGACAAAGCAAGCCCAGCGGCAATGTATGCTGTTGTCAGGCTATCCTCGTTCTGGAGAGGAGCCATGGCTCCATAAAACCATGGAAAAGCAGCACTTCCAAGCATTCTTGAGACTAGGAAACATGGGTAGATTAGGGACAGCGGAGCATCCCTTCCATCAGCCTGTTATAGTAACAGATCTATGAGTGTGCAAGTGTGACTTCAGTCTTTAATCAAAACCATAGTCAAACAGAACTGCATAAGGAAGACTAGGAGAAAAAACTTTGGTATAACCCATACCACTATTGTTGGTGTCCACAGAAACCAAAAGGCTGATACAGAGAACTGGACACTTGCTTGAGCTAAGACCAGGATCAGCACTCTTTTGTCTGAAACAAGCAGCAAATTCTTGTGAGGGATGAAAATGAAACGTTTAAGCACCTAAAAGTTTGACTGGATGCTGTACTACACTTCATAGGAATACATCACAAGTTCCATTTATCACATCTTAAGTTCAGTAAAACTTTCTTTTAATGAACCATCACAGCTCCTACTGCGAGCATAGTTCAAGAAACCCATATCAGACAACGAAGATAGAAATCTCAATAGTCTAAAACGCAAAGCATGAAGCTACGACAGACAACTTTATATCATTATCTGCTCCATGCTTTACATATTCATGGATATTGCTTTGTTGATGGTATTAAAGAGTTATTAACTGAAATGATACAGAAAGCATGGAAAATTAGGCAAGAAGGTATACTCACCACTCACCTCTGAGGACATGAGCAAAAAAGGATTTTTGGTAGCTTCCAATGACGGATGCATGCTGATTTGTACTGGTAACTGGTGCTTTTCTGATATACAGTATTCCTATTGTTGACACTAAGGCTGCAAACAAGTACGGAAGCAAGATTCCTTTGTCATCATCATCAAGCAATAAATTTGTGATTCCTTGACTTCCAACTAGAGAGACCGATTCGAAGAACGTCATCAGCCAAAAGGTATCAAACAGCGAATCTTGCTTCTGGCCTTGCTGAAAATTCAGGACAAATCGGTTGAAACTGGGATCACATTGAAGAAGGTAGTAATAGCAACAAAAGATGTTTAAAAGAACATAAACCTTCTCATGCTCTAGGACAATCCATGTCTCAAAACAGAACGAGAACATTGAAGAAGCAAGAGCCAAAATGAAATTGTTGATCCATGAACAACGAAGGCCACTGAAACTTTTGAAGGCACCCACCACAAGCTGAAGCATCCAGTAAAATATGCAAGCACGCTGTGGTCCTCTACGAACATTAGTAAACAAAATGTTATGCCAATACGAGCGATAAAAATAGACTCTCATTTAACACTAGATCAACTGACAGCAAGAAGAACTAGTGCAACTGATGGACCTTAAATCTACAGGGATTCACATAATAGTAAGCGTAACATATTATCAGACTATAGTACATGGACCAACTGATGGAACAGAAGTATACCCAGAGACACAATATACAAACACTTAATTATACCAAGTTATAGATTGTCCTTGGTATACTCTACATTATCAAAATCTCACCCTGATGTTTTCCTTGAAGGAGAATGAAGACATACCTTAAAGGAGAATGAAATAGTAACAAAAATAGTGCTAAAGGGGTGTGTACATTTATAAATAGGTTAGTAATACATTTATAGTGCACCTTATTCTAAAAGCTTATCTGAGGTGAAGCACAAATGGACAAACATAACTTTAGTATCGACATGGATCAATACTCTTTAGATAATATGGAATCAGTCGGTCTAATATCCAAAACCATGTATAATTGGCTAGATTTCTTCTATTTTAACTAGTATTTCATATGGGTGCACACCTAATATAAAAATGGGGCATTGCATTCGGTTCAAACATTGGAATCTGATTGGGAGCGTTTTTTAACTGCAGTGCTATGTCACTAAAATATGCAGGTTTTGAACAATCCACACAAAACGTCCCACCATCTAAAGACGAAAATTCATGATCTACATCAACAACTCATAGTTAATTTATTAAAGAAAAACTCACAGTTTGTCGGCGACAATGCCAGAGGCACCGCCAAGAAAGAGCGCCGCGACCGTGGCAGCCGCAAGGCGCGCGGCCATCTGCTCCCTGCCGAACCCGCACCGCGCAAACTCATCCTCCCCGAATACCAACTGGATCCCCTCCACCACTACATGCCAAGAACCACCACCATTAGAGTCCACCCTCGCTGCTGATCCGAAGTGCTGGGGATTCAGGGCTGTGCTTACCGGATGCAAGGGAGAAGAGGAGCAGGAAGGCGCGGCGGAAGCGGATGAAGGGGGTGGTTCCGACGTCGAAGGGGGAGGGGGACGACGGGGCGACGACGGCGGAGTGCCACCGGGAGAAGTGGGGGAGGAGGAGGACGGCGGCGAGTGAGGCGGCGGCGAGCAGAGGGTAGGCGAGGGGCGTGAGCACCCACTCCTCCCTCTCGATCACCACCCCCATCGGCGGGATTCGATCCGCGGCGGGGCGGGATCCGGAAGCGGTGGCGCCGGCACGGTGGTTTGTGGCGAGGTGACGTTTCCGGCGACACGGAATGGTGGTCGCGGAGAGGGGATGTTTGGGCCGATACTGAAAAGTAATTGGGCTCTACAAGCTATGACATTGTGGGCTTCTCTTTGACTTGCTAATATCTTCATTTCTTTGAGTATTGTGTTTTGCTCTCTTTTTAAAAACACAAGACAAAAGACTTTCCATTTTCACAAACTAAGGAAAGATAATTAATCTGCGAAAACCAGACAAAAACTGTCAAAACCAACTTAGAGCATCCGCCCATAGAAAAATAATCGCTAGTTTAAGGGTTCAGACTGAAAAATGATGCCGATCGTAAAAGGGCCGAAACCGAAAAAAAAATTCGGGCCGAGACCGAAAACCCGGCATGTATTTGTAGGGGTCGCTCGAGCGAACCGAGCGCTCGATCCATATCTAGATGCGCTGAAATTTCAGCTGACGTAACTGATCGCTCTCTTCCTCCCCGCGCCGCCACCACACTCCACCGCCGCACTGCCCGATTCGCCGGAACCCCACATCCCAGAGCTAGCGCAGGTCGCCCCACACCCCGCCTGCTGTTCCTTGCCCACCTCCGGGTGCCGGCCCCGCCGCTACCGCTCCGTCCGAATCGAGGATGAGCTCGGGCGACGAGTTCGTCGATGTGGATCTGTCGGATTTATCAAGCTCGGATGATTCCGACCTCGACGAGCTGCTCCAGGACGACGAGATGGAGGCCACCATGCTCCTCCTCTCCGTGAAGGAGCTGGAGGACCGCGCGAAGCTGCTGAATCAGAGGCGCGGGTCGGTGATGGGCCGGAACCACATCTAGCGGAATCGCCTCCTCGGCCATGAGCAGCTTACGGAGGACTACTTCGCCGAGGTACCTACCTATCTGCCCCATATATTCTGTAGGAGGTATCGCATGCGGCGTAGTTTGTTCATCGGAATCGTCAAGACCTGCGAAGCCAATTCAAATTACTTCAAGCAATGTAGAAATGTCACCGGCGTGATAGGTTTCAGCGCGTTCCAAAAGATCTCTGCTGCCATGAGGGTCGCGAAGATACTACATCGAGTCGGTGCACAGATTTGCTCGCCTGGTTATCAGGTTATTTGGGCCAACCAATCTCCGAGCCTCCCAATGAGGATAACACCAAACGATTGATGAAGATAAATAAGAAAAGAGGTTGGTCGGATATGCTTGATAGTTTTGATTGTATGCATTGTTTTTTTGGTTTGTCGGGAACGCTCAACGATATCAACGTGCTGCAAAGATGGTGTGAACAGATGAAAACTGCTAGAAAAACCTTACAGGAAAACTATCATGCAAGAGTAACCCCTCTCCAATCGGCACATGGTGTCAGCATAAAAGACGCGCGAGGCAGACATCGGAGATCATGGTACTTGGAGGAGCAGCACTTAAAAATAGAAATTCTTTTGGACTGAGTTATGAAGATTCTTAGCTTTGATACATTTTCAACACAATTACATCTAGATATTTTTTGATGACTTTATTGTGACGTATACTTTTCATGTTAGTGTGTGCGTGTGGTGCTATTGTGAATACATCCTATATTAGGATTCATTTACACTAGTAGAAACAGGGCATTTTGCACCGGTTTAAAAAGGCCATATGCACCGGATGGCCAACCGGTGCAAACCATCCGGTGCAAAAGCTCCCCCCCCCCCTCCTTTGCATCGGTTCAGTTATGAACCGGTGCTAAATGGGGCGCCACGTGGCCCGCTGTGGAGCGTCCGATGGGGGACCTTTAGCACCGGTTCGTAATACGAACCGGTGCAAAAGGGTTGTGCCGCGGCAGGGTTTTGGTGTCCCTCCCTGCCGCGGCAGGAAATTTACACTAAAACGCTGCCGTGTGTAACACCCCAAATTTCAAAATAAAGAGAAAATGAATTTCCTTTTTTTTTCAAAAATGAGGACCAACAAAAACTTTTCTTACATAGAGTGCTATGCTTAGTGCTCCTACCTATTATTTGTGTTTTGCCATGGTGAGTGTTATTATGCTTATGTGATAAACCCTAAAACCCTAAAGTGATCAAGGGAAGATCACAAACTCAATGAATTTAAAAGAGAAAGAAATCAAATAAGAAAAACCCTAAACCCTAACCTTTTCCAAAAATCATTTGGATCTTTTTTGGAGAAACCAAAATAGAAGGAAAAAGCCATATGTGGGCCTATAGCCTTAATATGTAAATCTTGAACCCTACCTTTTCTTATTTTGCTGAATGGTGGTGAACCATTGCAAAACTTATTAAACCTTAAACCACATCCCTCTTGTCATCAATCTTTGAGAAATAAAATAAAAGGGAAAAATCTTATTTAAGAAAGAGGCATATATGCCTATGGCTATTTTTGTAAAACTTTAACCTAGGCCTTTCTACCTTATTTAGAGAATTGGAAAACCTTCTTAAACCTTATCTAGAACTTCTCCAACCCAATCCAAAGTGAAACAAAGGATTTTAAAAAGAAAGTAATAATGCCATAGAGGCATATGAGAGCAAAATATCAAATTTGTGAAATTGAGGATCGTGACCCTAAGACTTGAAATTGAATGGTTGGATCACTCCTATATACCATTTCAACTCTCAATAACATCAATTGGGTCAAGCCTAGCCAAATTAAAAATCAAATGCCACATATGCATAGAAGCATATGTGACACCTAACCATTTGTACCAATTCTTGTCCTATGCATTTTCTACCCTAACCAAATGGTGTGAAACCATCTCTGAACCTAATCTAACCCTAAATTGACTCTCAACCTTGCTCAAGTCAAGCAAGGGGAGCACCTTACAAGAAAAGGGTAAATTGACATGTCCCCTCTCATGTGTTATGGCCAATTTTACAAATCTTTGAGCAAGACCATTTGAAATGGTTTCAATGGTTTGGAACTGTTTCTAAATTAATAAGAATCACCTTAGAGTCAAGAAAAGTCAAATCAAATGGAGAGGAATCAAATAGTGAGATAACTCCATTTTTCACTCACATACACCTTGAGCCAAATTATCCAATCTTGACCTAGCCACCAACTTTGCCTCAAAATGGTTGGAACCTTTTACCCAACTCAATCTAACACCAAATAAACCTCACTCTTGTCAAGTGAAGCAAAGAGGAATAAAAGAATAAAAGTTAGAATTTCACAAAACCCTCACATATGGCTTATGCCATTTTTATAAATTTTGACCCTAGACCATTTTGGCCTTCACCATTAGTTGTATAATGTTACTAAACATTTATTACAACTTTTGGACTCCAAGAAACCCAATTCAAACCAAATTAAAACTCAATTGGGGATCACATGTGATATTGGTCAAATCTGCCCATTTTAGCCTGATCACTACTTTGAGCCCTTGCCATTCAATTTTCTCAAACCAAATCTTGCTAACTCTTTGCACCATTTCAAAGTCAACATCAAGGTGAACACTTTTTGTAAAGACCCCCTGGCCAAAATCATCTTTGATCATTGGCTATGCTCATGCAAAGTTGCAACTTTTAATTAAGTGGAACAATCTCCCACTTAGTGAACTTTGCAATATTTTGCTTTTCTAAATTCCACCACCACCTCTCGTTGCCTCTGGTCATTTAGAACCAAACCAAACACACCCTTTTCAAATTGGTCAACCTTTTGAACTCAATCCAAATTTGGACAAAATTGTGAATTTTCAAATAGGGAACTATACCAACACTATTTGAAATAGTGTTTGCCTAACCCTAAACCCTTCACCACTTGGTGCCTACATGTCCCCTGGTCCCCTCCACCTCATCCTTGCACAGCACCCCTAGGAAGAGAGCTGGCCATGGCCACACTCTAGCCATGCCGGCCATGCCGTGCCCCCTCTCTTCTCCTTCACCCCCAGCCCTGGCCCTGGTGTCCACGAGCACCACCTCACCACCCTAGCCACGCCTAGCACCGCCACGGCCACGGACGCCATCGACAACGTCCACACGACGCGCGCCCAAAGCGCGCCAGGATGCCGCTCGCGTCGCAAGTGTGCACGCGCGGACAGACCCTGGCCACGTGCAACGCCGACGAACGCCGCCTCCCCTGGACCCCCTCGCTGCACGTTGAGCTTCACCGTCGCCGTGCCAACCCGCCAGACACGGTCCCGTGTCCTCACGCGGCCTGTCGCCGTCGACCAGCTCGCCATCATCCCGCGCCCGTGCCGCCAGAGCTCGACGTCGCGCGCGCCAACCAGACCGTCCCCCACCTCGTTCTCTAGCTCGCTAGCACCACCTCGACGTCACCTAGCTAGCGCCTACCTCGCCGACCCGATTCCCTCGCCGGAGCCGCCGCGATGTTGTCACCCTCGCCGCACCCCACACGGCCACCTCGCCATTATAAATAGAGCCATCCCCGCGCTATCTCCTCCACACTAAACCTGCTCGCCTCCTTCTCCTCGATCTCCTCGACCCATTTCCCCTCTCAAATCTTCACCGGAGCTCGCCAATTGCTCCGTCGATCGCCGGAACCCGACGCAGAAGCCGCCGTCGATTGACGCCTCCCCGAGCGACGCCGCTGGTACCAGCGCCCTCCTCATCATCGACAACGCCGTCCTGCGCCGCCGCTGACCCTCGCCGGAGTCCCAGCTCGCCGTCGACCCCCTACCTCCGCCGCGGCAGCAAGCCCTCCCCTCGACGGAGACGACGCGCCTCGACCGCCCGATCTGCATCTAATCCAACGCCTCTCGGCCCCCGTACCGATTCGGTGAGTTTCACCCACTGACGGGTGGGTCCTGCTGTCAGCAGGCCCGCAGCGTTAGCTGGGCCGGCCCAACTCCTCTGTCCCGCGTTTCAAACTAAATCAGCCCACTTCGTTTCCCGCCCCGTTTAAATTCGAAATTAGTTTAATTCTTTTTAGACAAAATGCAAACTGATGCAGTGTTTAAAATTGAATATTTTCAAATCTACTGAACCAAAATTTATGAATTTTATACCGTTGAAAAGCTAGCGAAAGTATCTATCAAATGCCACTGGTCCCATCTCAAAATTATTTGTAGAATTAATGTAGCAAAATAAACAAGACAGGGACTTTTCTGCCTTAGAATAATTCTTAAAAATCAACCAAAATAGATATTGAGTCAATTCCAACTCCAATAGCTCACCTTTGACTTACACTAATTGTTTATGCAAGAAAATGGTGTGGTCACTTTACATGATCATGCCCTAGTTTAAGTAGTGGATAATATGGCTAGTTTAACTAGTTGATATTGTCCAAAACTATTAAGTAATTCATATGAAGTCTTATGCTTCATTTAAATCTTGTCTCAAATGAATTCATGTGATGTTTGGACCCCTGGCCAAACTCACCTATATGAATTACTTAGAGATTTAAAGCATATGTAGTGTTATTAAATGGTATGAGGTACTCTACCTCATTTAAATCTATTTCTCAAATGATGATGAATGGTTGACTTGGGTCAACATGATTTCATGTATAATTGTTTGAGAAATTAAACCTTAAGAAGATTTCAATGAGAGAAAAGTATCTCTCAAACACTAGAAGGAAACTATTACTTACATATGTAAGGAGAGGAAATTATCTTCCTCAAGGAACACAACCAATGCACCCTAATTGAAATCTTTGTGTGCATAGAATAATTGGTGTGAGTACAAGTAAGGTGAGAATAGCCAATAAATTGTTGATAATGTGAAATCACCTCAATGGTAGTTGTTAACCTAGTTACAACTATGTGTTAAATCATATGAGAGGTTTTCCTCTCATTTAAATCTTGGTCTCAAGTAATTCAACATGAGGTGGTGACCATGGTCTATATAATCTCATGTTGAGTATTTGGTGACATTAAATCACTACCATGCTAGTATTAAATTGTATGAGGTATGGAACCTCATTTAAGTCATTTTCCTAAATGATAAGTATGAAGAGGTTGACTTTGGTCAACCTAGGTCATATTTTGTTCATGAGAGGAAATTATTTTTCTTAAATAAGAGGAACACATCCACCCACCTAATAGTAGTGTGTGATGCCAGTTAAGTTGTGTGAAGCTTGTGTGTGCTTAGTTTAGTATGTAAATTTGGTATGATGATTGTATACTCCGTATTCGTATTTTAGACGCTAGTACCGGAGACCATCAGGAAGAGGAGGACTTCTACAAAGAGAAAGGAGAAGAGAACTTGGACCCTCACTTCAACCAAGGCAAGCTATTACCAATGAAAGCTTTACTCTTGCAAGCCAATACCATTGCAAGTTATAATGTCGCAAGCTAGACTTTTGCAAGTTATTTGGTTGCAAGCTAATATTCTTGCAAAGTGCAAAGCCCCTTGGGGCAAGGCACCATGAGTCTTATCTTTTCTTTCATAAGCCTATCCCAAGTTTATATCTTACAAGTTTTTACTTGTTGCCCAAGAAGTTACTTTTATAGTTAACTTGGGTCAAAGGAGAGAAATTTACTAGAGTAGTAAAGTTAGCAAGCTATCACCAATGCAAGCTAGATTGAGGCAAACCATTTTGGTTGCAAGAGAATACTCTTGCAAAGTGCAATGCTCACTATGAGCAAGGCATTACCCTATTTACTTTATGCTTATAATCCTACGCCCCCGTTTAACTTTACAAGCTTTATTTACTTTTGTTTTATCGAAATACTTTTTTGATTCATGATTCCCCTGGTTAGTATTGGATTAGTACAAGAGTATCAAAGTTAGCCTAGAAGCAAAGCAAAATACTTAGCACCCCTCATACTTAGATGCTAGTGCTGAATTAAAGATGACTAGTCTAGATGGGAACAAGTGTGTGTGTGCAATGACTTTGAAAACCTTGGAATGGTGAGTCATTCTATTGAAAGATTTTGAAGGTGAATATGACTGGTGAAGGACTTGGTGAATTTTACAAAAACACTGATGGTTGGGTTCGGATGCGATACCATTCCAATTTTACAAGTACCCCCACAATACCTGAATCTGGGTAGGGCTTAACCGGAAGTTTGTGTGTCTTAGTATGGGTTCCCTCTAAACAAGCGTCATCGGGGTTATGCCGAAAGCTGCCTCTACCACAATAGAAACGATATGATATGATGCGAAATGAGGTGAATGTCCGGCCCAAGCCTCGTGCGATTCCCAGCTGGTCTGTCTTCACTGGGAGGCCAAGCTCATGGGGAGAGGTGCCTATACTAGGGTATGTAAATGAAAGGTTATGATTGGTAGTTCGCGTACTGCGTACGATAAATCAGGGCCAGTTACCCCTGACGAGCTATTGCAATTGTTGTGGCACAAGTGTACAACCTCTGCAGAGTTAAACCTATTCGAATAGCCGCGTCCTCGGTTATGGACAGTTGGAAAGGCCATACTGTTCCGTCATCAGAAACTTTTCGAAAACTATGAATGGTGAAGGGTGACTTGTGGATTTTGAACTTGAAAGGTGACATTTACTTTGAATCATAACAGAATTGTGGGAATGACACTAATGTTCCCACTTACTTGAGTTAGCACATAAAGAGTCGTTTACAAAATGTTTGTGAGCTAAAATTGGCTTTATGCAAAATAAACTAGAGCTTAGCACCCTTACTATAATTGTTAGCACTTTCATTAGTATTAGTTTGCGAGTACTTTAAAGTACTCACGGCTGTGTCCCTGGCTATTCAAATGGCCAGACTATGAAGCAGAACAGCAGTATGAAGAGGAAGACCAGCAGGACGCCCACGACAACTAGGGAATCTTCTGACGTCAGACGTTGGTCTGTGGACTAGCGAGTCCCTTCTACGTTACGCTTCCGCTATGAAACTATGAACTTTGTGTCTGTTGATCATTAGATCAACTCTTTGTGTAATATTGGATCATGTGATCTCTATTTGTAAGACGACTATGGTATGTAATGAATGATGACTTATGATATTCAACTGTTATGTCTCGCAACAACAATATTCCTGTGATTGCGAGGTATGGCATAACAGGCATCTGGACTTAAAAATCCGGGTGTTGACACCGTGGCAGACTCTGCCTCCATTCGAAACACGTTATAATGCATACATATATATAGGAAACCATTATATTACATATATCGATCGAAGTGACACACGTTCATGCATATATATATATACTACCTCCGTTTCAAGGAATAAGGCGCACGCGTATTTCAATACGAACTTTGACCATAAAAATTGAGCAATAAAATTTAAATTTTATTATATGTAATTAGCACCGTTGGATTCGTACTGAAAAGCATTTTCTAATGATGCTAATTTCATACAAACAATGTTTATATATTTAAAGTATTTTTTGGTCAAACAAAAAGCACGTAAAAAGAGGACCTCTTATTCCTTGAAATGGAGGAAGTATATGTCTACATCAACTTTGAAAATAATTTCTATTCAATATTGGATGGCGGGCACATAGTGTTCTTCGTCTGGAGCTATGACTTGCTCCTGTAAGAACCCCGCCAATTCTTCTTGAATTGCTCGTACACGCTCGGTTGCTAGAAGACCGTCCCGCAATCGTTGGATCTAATAATTTGAAGAAGGTACGGTGATCAGTATATATATATGTGTGTGTATGTGAATGAAACACAAGGTGATAAAATAAAGTCATGAATGTTGTTTACGTACATCAAGTTCTTCCAAAATTTTGGTCACATGGTGGGTATTTTGGAAGATGAACTCGCAAACGTAGAACCCGCATAAATTATTCCCGTCCTCTTGCCTCAAGCACTTTACGAGAACAAAGTTCAATCAAAATAATATATAATCAAGAATGATAATAATGGTATTGAAACTAGAATCAAAGAGATGTGCGGGCTAGCCACAGTAGTACTTACCGGTACATGTTTTATTCGAAGCTCTTTATTCTGTAAACCCGGAGACTTGTTGGCGAACCGTTTCCAAGCCTTGTGGAGGATATCAGCCATGTCCCCCCACGCTTCAAGGGGTTTACTCTTCGAGTCCATGACTTCTACTACCCCGGTGTCGGGTTCAATGACTAGCAGGATATAGTGAAACCTGCGGACACATATGCATAACTCATCAATTATACTTAACACATGGATTAAGCGAAAAAGATTTAATGTGTGAAGACAGTAACACTCACGCGAAGTTGTAAGGAAATAGTATTGCCCTTTTGTATGAGTTTTTCCTTAAGGCATATACCAAGTTATTCTCTGTGTCCTTGGGAGAGCTGTCAACAGTATACCCATTCACGGTATATGGGTCAACGAACCCTAGATCATAGATTTACCCTTTGCGGCATTCGCGGATCTTCATTTTGCATAATATAGATAGTTATATGCATGCAATGGACGAGCCGCGGTAGAGACTTAATTACATAAATAATACTTACAAACAGTAGACACTCAGCATAGATTTGTGGAGGGCGTCTTGATTGAATAACTGAAATAATTCACAAAATTCGATGTTCATCACGTCAGTTCGCCCGTAGTGATCCAGTTCTGACCGTTCTTACATGCATCCAAGTACCAATTATGTAGTCTTCGCATTTGTGTTGATAGATGAGGCAACTCCTCAGCTCTGACAAGAGGTTGCCCGTACTTGTACTTGTATGCTATTTGGACATCACCCGTGATCATGAATTCGATGCGGCTTAAGTACTCAGGAATACTCATACCGGCCGCATCTGCCTCATCTTTGTATAGTTTTACCATCTCCGGATCAAGGCACTGCAGGATATCGGGATACACTTGGAGCGGGGGACACGAGTTTTTCTGGGTTCCAAGCTGGGGAACTGGTTTCCTTTCTTCCTTACTTTTTTTGCCACCGCTCTCTTGCTACCACATTTGACTTGCGAATAAACCGGTCATAGTTCGATGATAGACTTGGCTCAGGTTGATGAAGGATCTTCAGGAGTTTCAACTTCTTTTCCTTGGATATAGCTGGCTCGGGCTTAGGCTGGTGCTTTTTCTTGCCAAACATGGATTTCATGTGTTGTTCCTTTGTGATCTTGTCATTTTCCTCATCTGTATAGTCATAAGGTCTCTTGGGAGGAACCTTAGGCACTCTTGGGAGGGGCTCTTGTTTGCGTTTCGGTGATCGGTTACGACTCATTATCGTAGTGGTCCGCCTTTTGCTCTTAGACTGAGTGGTGGGCTGCGGAGAAGGCTCACGCGGTGGTGGAGAAGGCTCACGCGGCGGCGGAGAAGGCTGACGCACTGGAGACGGCTGCATCGGTGGAGAATGCTGGCTCGGTGGAGACCTTGTTGGCGCCTTCCAACCCGGAATCACAATGAATTCCTTTCGCCATAGAACTGTAGTGTTCTTGGCTTCTCCCAGCTCTAGCAAATCCCCTTCACCGGCAGGGTGGTCAAGCCTTAGTGGCCCATACCCATCCATAACTTGATCCACCCCGGCAACAGCGTAGCCAGGTGGAACCGGTTTGAAGTGGTATCTTTGATCAGGTACTGGCGGTAAGACATAGCCGATCGCCGCCTTGATCATTAAGTAGCCCATCGTTTTGAAATGTAGCTCACAAGGTTTCGACTCTGTGATATAATCCACAGGGTAGAGAGGAGCCATCTGCGGATCCACAGGGGAGGGAGGAGCCATCTGCGGATCCACAGGGGAGGGAGGATCCATCTGCGGATCCACATCGGCATCATCACCCGGTAGCTCCGTTGAAGCCACGCTGCTTTTCCGCTGAGATCCCTGGCCGGTAGCATCGAATGCAACTTCTTATATCTGCTGATTAGCTTGAGGTTGGGTGACTGAGCCTGACATTATCATCCTCACTTGCTCCTCTATCTTAGCAACGCGATCTTGAACCACATCTTTTTCCTCTGACGGCTTCTATCGGGATATTTCTTCGTTTCTGCAGGAAACCCAATACACCACGGCTTGCCACCTGGTATAGTTCGTGTTCGTCCTGGGTGCTCAGGATTCCCAAAGGCGCGTGTGAGCTGGTCCTTCTCTCTTTCGGGATGGAACTTCCCCTCTTCAACTTCCTTTGCAACAGTTCTAAAGGCTTCGATATGAAGTGGGTTTTCCTGGTGTCTTCGTGTACATATACAGTTCCCTTGTGCATCCAACGTGCCCCCATGCGCGTAAAACCAATCCCTTGACCATTGGTTCCATTTCCGTGTACCTCTGGCTCGATCCCCTTTGCAATTAGGTCCTTCTCCCATTTCTCCCACTTAGGTCTGCCAGTCTTGTAGCCTCCTCGCCCCATGGTAGGGAAGTATATCTTATTAGCAGCATTTTTCGTATTGGTGACTGACCTTGTCTTTGCCCTCTCCGATGTCTTGTACTTCACAAATGCCTCCCAGTGGTCTTTTATCTTCTCATAGGGGCCGTTGAAATCCGTAGTCTTCTTTTTCTTGACAAAGAAGTTGTCCAATTTCTTCTTGTAGTCGTTGAACTGTAGTGCCATCTTCTTAAGAGCCCACTTCTTGATTCTTCGTTGTACGCTATTCAGCTCGGGATCCTCAGGGTCTGGCCTGTCATTCTCACTATCAGAGTCAGCTGGCTCCGGAAATATGAAATTTACCAGGAGTTTCCTAAACATTAGATTTTTGGATCTCGTATCGACATAAGTAACTCCTTCGTCCGCCTTTGCAGGTTTCTTCCATTCTTGAGTGGTGATCAGGATGGTGTCCCTAACAATAACTCCGCATTGACTTACAAACTTTTTTGCGCGATGCTTGGGAGAAATCGGTTCGCCATCTATAGCGATTTCTGTGATGGTGCACCTTTCATGGTCTTCCATCTTTCTGGCCGCGCCTCGTTTAGTTCTGCCAGTAGAGTTTGTTGATCGGGAGGTCTAAAAGAAGAAACAACGTTAATATATGTATATGCGCAAATCTGTAGGCTTGGTTAATTAATATATATACACCTCGGCGCCGTGAGCTTATCCCTCGCAGTCGTCACCTTCTCCCTCACCAGAGCCGTCTCCACGGTGGTCTTGCTCATCTTCCTCATCGGATCCGTCTCCTCGGGTTCGCTCGTCTCCCTCGCCGGATTGGTTTAGGTAAATAGAGGTGATATCGTCATCATCACGGATAATCTCCTCGACGAGGTATTCTTTTTCTAGGTCTCTTTTTCATAGTTTCTGCAAAGACTTACAAGTTATTCTAATGCTATAAACACAACGAAGTAGTAATTAAGAATAATGCTCAATACATGATCAAAATATTAGAGTTACACATATATATAGGTACTAATTAAGGATAATGCTCAATACATATATAGTTCTTAACTAAGGATCGATAATATAGTGCTGAAAGCAGATAGTGCAGTTACATGCATACATAGATCGGGTTCATGTTTATTTAACCCTAATACATCAATCACTACTACAACCTCTCAACCGCGCCGACCGGGTCCTATAACGCGCCGACCGGGTCCTGAGCCGCGCCGGGTGAACCCTCAAAGCCACGGAACAGTAACGGGAGCACAGCTAACATGAGATCCCTGCATAACTGACCATCCGGTCCTATACATGGTGTCTAACACATACATGTAACGACGAACGTGCTCGTCCTCCGCTGCAATGCGCTGAGCTACCTCCTCCGGCGGGGCCGGCTCCCTCTGAAACGATCGTGGCCCATAAGACCTCCACCAGAGAATATCCGTGTCGATGATGGGACCCGGATTCCGCAACAAGGTGCGCGCCCCGGAAGATAACACCTCCCAGTGCCACCCCGGCGGAGCCCAGTCCCGAACTTCCCCCATCTGCTGCATCTCCTCTAAAATTGTCCTAGCTCCAGGACGCGGAGGGCGCGGCATCGTATGCAAACTAACAAATACATTGTAACAAATATTACTACTTTTTTCTAACACATACTAATTTATAAAATAAATCTAACTAAAATTTCTAAATTTCACTACTATTTCACTACTAAAATTTTGCTAACTCTAAAATTTCTAAATTACTAAAATTTATAAACTACTAAAATTTTGCTAACTCTAAAATTTTCTAAATTTCACTACTATTTCACTACTAAAATTTTGCTAACTCTAAAATTTCTAAATTACTAAAATTTCTAAACTACTAAAATTTTGCTAACTCTAAAATTTCTAACTCTAAAATTTTCTAAAATCTAAAATTTCCTAATTACTAAAATTTCCTAATTACTTAAATTTTCTAACTCTAAACCTAACTAAAATGTTGCCTAACTAAAGTCTAACTAAATTCTAAAAAATAAAACCTAACTAAAATATAAAAAAACTCACCTTCGCCAGGCCGGAAGAGGTGGCATCGGCGCGGGCGGTGGAGCGGGCCGGGCGCCGGCGACGCGGGAGGAGGCGCGGGTGGTGGAGGTGGCCAGCGGCGCGGGCGCAGAGGGGCCGGGCGGCGGCGGCGCTCGGACGCGAGGAGGAGGCGGGCGGCGCGCGCGGGCAGAGGGGGCCGGGAGGCGGCAGCGCGGCGAGGAGGAGGCGGCGGCGTGGGCGGGCGGCGCGGGGTGGAGGAGGACGGCGGCGGTGGCGGGGGCGCTAGCGCGGGAGTTGGCGGACGGCGGCGGGCATGCGGGATTTCGGCAGCCTGCCGGCGTCCAGTTTCTCCTCGCGCGAATGGGGAAGAAGAGGAGTGGGTGGGCAGTTATGTAGGAGGGGGCTTTTGCACCGGTTCGTGGCTGGCACCGGTGCAAAAGGGTCTTTTGCACCGGTTCCAGCCACGAACCGATGCAAAAGCCCCAAATTTCGGCTGCCCCTTTGGTTCTTCCCTTCTTTTTTGGGTGTTTTTCGCGGGATAAGTTCCCGCCACGATGCCGTGCGGGATAGTTCCCACCACGACGTCGACGCCGCGCGGGTTACCGCCACGCGACATCGCGCGGGAAATTTTCCCGCCACACACGCCCTCTATAAATAGTACGTCCCCGTCTCTCCCACTTCACTCATCACCAAACCCTAGCCCATTTCACAATGCCCCCAAAGTCGCACCCGCCGCCGGTGGAGGTGGACCCGCAGCTCGCGGAGATAGAGGAGTGGGAGGAGCTACAGCGGCAGGAGGCGGCAGCTAGGAGGGCAGCAGCGGATGAGGTGGACCCGTAGCTCACAGAAATAGAGGAGTGGGAGGAGGCAGCGCTAGCGGCTACCATAGAAGCATTTGAGAGGCAGAGTCTCCAGGAGCTGCATAAGCGGCCGCGTGTGGCGGATCTGGATAGTGAGGAGTGATGACCCACAAGTATAGGGGGTGTATCGTAGTATCTTCGATAAGTAAGAGTGTCGAACCCAACGAGGAGCAGAAGGTGTTGACAAGCAGTTTCGATGAAGGATTCACTGTAAATACTCACAGACAAGTATTCAGGGGGTTTTGATGTAACAGTTGAATAAAGTACGAGTAAGTAAAGTGCGAGAGTAACAATTGCAGCGAGTGGCCCAATCCTTTTTAGCACAAAGGACAAGCCGGTTTGTTTACTTATAATGACCAACCGTTCTCGAGGACACACGGGATTTTAGTCTAGTGCTTTCGCTACATACGGCTAATTAATATTCATTGTTTTGATAAGTGTTGTGTGGGTGAACCTGTGCTAATGTACCGCCCTTCCTAGGACTAATACATACTTGTGATTATACCCCTTGCAAGCATCCGCAACTACAAGAAAGTAATTAAAAATAAATCTAACCACAGCCTTAAACTCTGAGATCCTGCTATCCCTCCTGCATCGATATACCAACGGGGGCTTAGGTTTCTGTCACTCCGGCAACCCCGCAATTGGCAAACGAGTACAAGATGCATTCCCCTAGGCCCATAAAGGTGAAGTGTCGTGTAGTCGACGTTCACACGACACCACTAGAAGAATAACACCACAACTTAAATATCATAACATTGAATATTACTCAACCATAATTCACTACTAACATTTAGACTTCACCCATGTCCTCAAGAACTAAACGAACTACTCACGAGACATCATATGGAACATGATCAGAGGTGATATGATGATGAATAACAATCTGAACATAAACCTTGGTTCAACGGTTTCACTCAATAGCATCAATAACAAGTAGAAATCAATACCGGGAGAGTTTCCCCTATCAAAAAATCAAGATCAAACCCAAATTGCTACGGCGGTGACGATGTCCAGCGGTGGAGACGGCGGTGATGATGGTGGAGATGATGATGATGGTGATGGAGATGATGTCCAGCTCGATGACGGTGACGATGGCGTCGATTTCCCCCTCCCGGAGGGAATTTCCCCGGCGGATCTCAGCCCGCCGGAGAGCTTTTTTCTCTCTGGTGTTCTCCGCCCCGCAGAGGCGGCTGTAACTCTTCGCGAGGTACCCTCTGTGGCTTAGGTCTTCGGGACGAAGGATTTCGCGAAGAAAAGGAGGCGAGAGGGGCTGTGGGCCCTCCTCCTCACCAGGCGGCGCGGCCAGGCCATGGGCCGCGCCGGCCTATGGTCTGGGCCCACCTTGGGTCCCCTTGGCTCCCCCTTCTGGCTTCCTTCGTCATCTGGAAAAATAGGATTTTTGGTATAATTTCCTTCAACAGTTGATCTTCCGAAATATTGCGTTCTGACGGTGCTTTTTCCAGCAGAATCCTGGCTCCGGTGCTCGATCCTCCAATAATCATGAAACATGCAAAATAGATGAAATAACATAAGTATTATGTCCAAATATGAAATATATCAATGAATAACAGCAAATTATGATACAAAATAGTGATGCAAATTGGACGTATCAACTCCCCCCAAGCTTAGACTTCGCTTGTCCCCAAGCGAAACTGAACTCGGTAAACAGGACCACATGTTTATGGAGTGAAGAGTCGATCAATAAAATACGGACAAGAAGCATCATATTCATTCACACAAGACATTCTAGTAAACATCTTTCTCATATAACTCAACTTGAAATAAGTATAAGGTAATCACAAATAAAGGTGCATAAGAAATCATAGTTGGTGATGGCAAACTTCGTTCTTGGTCAGAGAACAATTAACAGATTATACTTATCTATCGAGCAGCGCTCTCATGTTAAAGTTTATATGGCACAACTTGCATACTCAATCATAATAGTCTCCTCCTGATCATTGATAACTTGCAAAGCTATATTCATTCAGATAAAACTTGTACATAAACAAGGACAAATAAAAGACATGATGTAGTAAATCACAGTATAATGGTTTGATCACAACTACTCAAATGCTTGCTTGAGATGGAGGGAAATAGGTTTACTGACTCAACATAAAGTAAAAGACAGGCCCTTCGCAGAGGGAAGTAGGGATTAAATCATGTGCTAGAGCTTTTTCAGTTTTGAAATCATATAAAGAGAATAAAAGTAATATTTTGAGAGGTGTTTGTTGTTGTCAACGACTGGTAGCGGGTACTCTAACCCCCTTGCCAGACAACCTTCAAAGAGCGGCTCCCATTTTATTTTTGTTTTGTGTGGCACTCCTTCCAACCTTTCTTTCACAAACCATGGCTAACCGAATCCTCGGGTGCCTGCCAACAATCTCATACCATGAAGGAGTGCCTTTTTATTTTAGTTTTATTATGATGACACTCCCCCCAACCTTTTCTTACGCAAGCCATGGCTAACCGAATCTTTGGGTGCCGTCCATCAATCACATACCATGGAGGAGTGTCTATTTAGGTTAATTAATTTGGGACTGGGAATCCCATTGCCAGCTCTTTTTGCAAAATTATTGGATAAGCGGATGAAGCCACTAGTCCATTGGTGAAAGTTGCCCAACAAGATTGAAAGATAAAACACCACATACTTCCTCATGAGCTATAAAACATTGACACAAATAAGAGATAATAAATTTTGAATTGTTTAAAGGTAGCACATGAAGTATTTACTTGGAATGGCAGGAAATACCATGTAGTAGGTAGATATGGTGGACACAAATGTCATAGGTTTGGGTTAAGGTTTGGATGCACGAGAAGTATTCCCTCTCAGTACAGGTCTTTGGCTAGCAAGGTTAATTAGCAAGCATAAGAGTTGAAGGAAACAAACAAATATACATGTGATAGAAATAATCATGCATCTTCCTTATAAGCACAAACAGTTTTAACTTCAGAATAATAAGCTATGAGCTAACAAGAAAGAAAGACAATGAAACAACTACATGTATTTCTCTTTTCTACTTAAACCTCAAAGTGTTGTTGCTATTGACCAATGCTAAGTTTGCCAAAACCAAATAGATTTATTCAATGCTCCCAAAGTGATACCAATACTAAAATCAAGGTCAATCATATAATAGAGATTGCAAACTAAAATAAGATGTGCAATATGTAAATGATAAGACTTCTCATTAATATTCCATAACGATAACTCACACCAAGGGATACATAGACGACTAATTAAAGGAGAGATACTTCCAAACTGTAACCCATCTTATATGATAACTTCCCTACTCATGATATGACACTACTTAACAGTAAAAAGTAAAAAGATAGTGATGATGTGATACCGCGGCACTCCCCCAAGCTTGGAACAAACCAAGGGGATGCCAATACCGATGATGAATTACTCCTTCGGCGATGGTGGTGACGAATTCCTGACAAACTTCTCAACAAGCTCCTGAAGCTCATCAATCTTGTACGTGAGGTTGCGAATCATCTCCGAATTGTGCTCGACGCGGTTAAGAAGTATGTCCGACGGCGAGTCCCAACTCTTGGAGTTATTTCCCCACTCTTCACCCTCAGGCTTCATCCTTCCTGAGAAAGATGTCTTCGGAGCTAGGTAATGACGTGGAACCCCTCCTCCGGTGCGAATTCTTGCGCTCTTGTTTGCGCTGAAGGGGTTGTCCACCACCTTGACGCTTGCGATGGTAGCACGCTGGTGTGCACGTGAGTCTTCCTCCACCTCTTCTTCATCTTCTTCCTTGACGCTCTTGTTCTCCTCTTTCCACTCAAGATCTTGATTATCTTCATCCGGAAGCTCCTTGCCCTTGTTCTTGGAGACCATGGTGCTTCTAGACCGAAAACAAATCCTGGCAGAAACAGCTCGAAACAAAAACACGTCGAGAAAACGATATACGGACCTCCAGGGGTCCAGGGAATTATATAGCAAAAATTTTCACGACAAAAGGAAAGTACCAGGTCGAACCAGAGTCGGAAAGGGGCGACGAGGCGGCCAGCTCATAGGGCGGCGTGGCCTGGCTGGGGCCCGCGCCGGCCTATGGGGGCACGCCCTCGTGCGTCTCCTCCACTCCGTTTCGATCTCGTAATTTTTCATATTTTCCAAAAACAGCAAAAATATTGTTCGGAAAGTAAATTGCGAACTTTTCATTACCAGTACTGTTACCTATTCAAAGTCGAGTTCTGGCGGACTGTTGATTTGTCCTTTGATGAAGGCCTCTGGTGTTTCCACTCGAATAATATCAACATCTACATTATAAGAATCACCTGAGATATAATGCTTGAGTCTTTGTCCATTCACCACTTGCGTTGCATTGCCTTGAAGAGAGCTAGTTTTAATTGCTCCTGAACGATACACCTCCTCAACAACATATGGTCCTTCCCATTTCGAGAGTAATTTCCCTGCAAAGAATCTGAGACGAGACCGATACAATAGGATTTTATCCCCAATATTAAATTCTCTTTTGATAATCCTTCTATCATGCCATTTCTTAACTTTCTCTTTAAAGAGTTTAGCATTTTCATAAGCTTCACTTCTCCATTCATCTAAAGAACTCAATTGCAACAACCTCTTATTACCGGCAAGTTTAGGATCTTTATTTAATTCTCTAACAGCCCAATAAGCTTTGTGCTCTAGTTCTAAAGGTAAATGACAAGCTTTCCCATAAACCATTTTATAAGGTGACATTCCCATGGGATTTTTATAAGCAGTTCTATAAGCCCATAGTGCATCCTTCAATTTACTAGCCCAATTCTTTCTAGTTTTATTAACAGTCTTTTGCAAGATAGATTTAATTTCTCTATTTGATAGTTCTACTTGCCCACTAGTTTGAGGATGATAAGCGGAAGCAATTCTATGATTAATACCATATTTAGCAAGAGTTTTTCTAAAACCACCATGAATAAAATGAGAACCTCCATTAGTCATAATATATCTAGGAACTCCAAATCTAGGAAAATTAATATCTAAAAGCATTCTTAAATAGGTCTCACCATCGACACTTTTTGTAGGTATGGCTTCCACCCATTTAGTAACATAATCAACAGCAACAAGTATATGAGTGTTACCTTCTGAAGAGGGAAAAGGTCCCATGAAGTCAAATCCCCAACGATCGAACGGTTCAATAACAAGAGTATAATTCATAGGCATTTCATTGCGTCTGGAGATATTAGCAACCCTTTGGCATTCATCACAAGATAAAATAAACTTTCTTGCATCTTTGAAGAGAGTCGGCCAATAAAAACCTGATTGTAGAACCTTTTGCGCGGTTCTTTCTTTGGCGTGATGTCCTCCATAAGCACTACCATGACATTTACTCAATATCTCTTGTTGTTCATATTCGGGAACACATCTTCGCAGAATACCATCCACTCCTTCTTTATATAAGTGTGGGTCATCCCAGAAATAATGCCTCAAGTCATAAAAGAATTTCCTCCTTTGCTGAGCTGAAAAGGTTGGAGGAAAATACTTGGAAACAATAAAGTTAGCATAATCAGCATACCAAGGACTGTCTCGCGAACTCACCTTTATTGCAGCCAATTGTTCATTTGGAAAACTATCATTAACAGGAACAGGATCATAAGCAATATTTTCCAATCTAGACAAATTATCAGCAACAGGATTATCAGCACCTTTCCTATCTACAATATGTAAATCAAATTCTTGCAACAGAAGTACCCATCTAATAAGCCTTGGCTTAGCATCCTTCTTTTGCATAAGGTATCTAATTGCAGCATGATCAGTATGTATAGTAACTTTTGAATCAACAATATAAGATCTAAACTTATCACAAGCAAAGACTACAGCTAACAATTCTTTTTCAGTAGTAGCATAATTTCTTTGAGCAGCATCAAGAGTTTTACTAGCATAATGAATAACATTCAATTTCTTGTTTACTCGCTGTCCAAGAACAGCGCCTACAGCAAAATCACTAGCATCATACATAATTTCAAATGGTAAATTCCAATCAGGAGGTTCAACTATAGGAGCAGTTGTTAAGGCCTTCTTTAGAGTTTCAAACGCTTCCTTACAATCATCATCAAAAACAAAAGGTACATCTTTTTGAAGAAGATTAGTAAGAGGCTTTGAAATCTTGGAGAAGTCTTTAATAAACCTCCTATAAAACCCAGCATGACCAAGAACACTACGAATACCTTTAACATCCCTAGGATAGGGCATCTTCTCAATTGCTTCAACTTTAGCTCTGTCAACTTCAATACCTCTCTCGGAAATATTATGTCCCAATACAATTCCTTCATTAACCATAAAGTGACATTTCTCCCAATTAAGAACAAGGTTAGTTTCTTCACATCTCTGCAAAACTTTATCAAGGTTCCGCAAGCAATTATCAAAAGAATTCCCATAGACAGAAAAATCATCCATGAATACCTCTACAATACTCTCGCAAAAGCCATGAAAAATAGCAGACATGCATCTTTGAAAAGTAGCAGGAGCATTACATAAACCAAAAGGCATACGTCTATAAGCATAGTTCCATAGGGACAAGTGAAAGTGGTTTTCTCTTGATCCTTAGTTTTAACAGCAATTTGCGAAAACCCAGAATAACCACCAAGAAAACAAAAATGAGTGTTTTTAGATAACCTTTCGAACATTTGATAAATAAAAGGCAAAGGGTAATGATCTTTTTTAGTAACCTTATTAACTTTTCGATAATCAATGCACATTCTATACCCTACAACTACTCTTTGAGGTATGAGCTCATCATTATCATTAGGCACAACAGTCATTCCTCCTTTCTTAGGAACACAATGCACAGGACTAACCCATCTACTATCAGCAATAGGATATATAATACCAGCTTCAAGAAGTCTTAATACCTCATTTCTTACCACATCTTTCATCTTAGGAATTAGACGACGCTGAGGTTCAACAACAGGCTTCGCATCATCTTCCATATTAATGGCGTGTTGGCAAATAGAGGGAGAAATCCCCTTCAAGTCATCAAGAGTGTAGCCAATAGCGCCTCGGTGTTTCTTCAATATTTCCAATAACCTTTCTTCTTCAAACTCTGTAAGCTTAGAACTAATAATAACAGGATATATTTTCTTATCATCAATATGAGCATATTTAAGATTATCAGGCAAAGGTTTTAAATCAAAGACATGATCTTCCTTTGGTGGCGGTGTTGTACCCAGATCTTCCACCGGTAAATCATGCTTAAGAATAGGTTGGCGAAGAAAAATTTCCTCAAGCTCATCTCTTTCTTTCCTAAAAACTTCACTCTCGCTATTCTCCAAATGTTGCTGCAAAGGATTATTAGGAACAAGAACAATAGATGCACACTGTTCCATTTTAAAATCATTATTAGGCAAATCAGCTTTATAAGGAGTTTTGGTAAATTTAGAGAAGTTAAACTCATAAGATTCACCAGCAAATTTAGTCAAAATTTTCTCTTTCTTGCAATCTATAATAGCTCCACAAGTATTTAGAAAAGGTCTACCAAAAATGATAGGACAATATTCACTAGCAGCAGAACCAAGTACCAAAAAGTCAGTAGGATATTTAATCTTACCACATAGAACTTCCACATCTCGAACAATACCATTTGGAGAAATAGTTTCTCTATTAGCCAGCTGAATAACCACATCAATATCTTCAAGTTCACAAGAACCAATTTCGTGCATAATCTCCGTGTAAAGCTCATAAGGGATAGCACTAATACTTGCACCAATATCACATAAACCATAATAGCAATGATCACCAATTCTAACAGATAGCATAGGAACACTAGCTTGCTTGGGTTTATTAGGATGTGAAACAATATTAGAAGCATCTTCACAGAAAATAATATGACCATCCTCCAAATTTTCAGTCACAAGATCTTTAACTATTGCAACAGCAGGTTCAACTTTTATTTGTTCTTCAGGTTCTATAGGTTTCTTTTCACTTTTATGAACCGCACTATTTATAATAGAGTACTCCTTCATTTTAGCAGGGAAAGGAGTTTTTTCAATATAAGCTTCAGGAATAACATGTTCAACAGTTTCAACTACAACGCATTTATTAATAGATGAATCAATTTTATCTTTATACGGTTCATGATACTTATCAAAATTCTTCTTAGGCAATTCATAATGAGAGGCAAAAGCTTTATAAGAGCATCCCCACTCGTTGGCGCTCCCCACGCCCAAATCCGGCAAAATTTTCGTCCGGATTGGATGAAGATTTGGCGTGGGGAGCGCCGAAGTTCCAGCCGTCCCCCCGGCAGGAAACCCCCAACCTCGACCATTTGACATATTTCAAACAAATTCAACATAAAATTTAACAAGTTTGGCAAACAAGAGTACGAAAATTGCTGAAACAAATTCGGCGATAATCAGTACAATGTTTAACAAGTGCTGAAACAAATGAAGCACACAATTTCACAATTTTTCGAACAAATTAAGACAGACTAGTTGGCGTCGGCGTTGGCGTTGCCTCGGAGCCTCCATATGTGCTCCACCAGATCATCTTGCAGCAGCTGATGCATTGTAGAGTCTCAAATCTCCTGGCGCATAGCAAAGAAGGAGGCCCATGATGGAGGCACCTGGTGATTAGGCTGTGCAAGAGGACCCTCTCTCTCATATGGTGCTTCTTGCTCAGCCAGAGGAACCGGATGCTTTCACTCATCTTCAATAATCATATTGTGTAGGCACACATGGCAGTTCATCACCTCCCACATCTGATCTTTGGACCAAGTCATAGCGGGGAACCGGACGACAGCAAATCTCTGCTGGAGGACACCAAATGCTCGCTCGACGTCTTTTCGGCAAGCTTCTTGTTTCTTGACAAACTCGCAAAGTTTGGGGGTGCCAGGGTTGGAGATAGTCTTCACAAATGTTGCCCACTTTGGATAGATACCGTCTGCAAGGTAGTATCCTTTGTTGTAGTGCCGGCCATTGATCACATAGTGCCGACCATTGATCACATAGTCCACCGGAGGAGCATGACCTCGTGCCGACCCACCACGTCGACCAGTTGCTAGTCTGGCGTACATGCTTGCCAAGCAACCAAGGATCATCATGTGCTCGTCGTCTTGGGCGACTGCTGCCATCTCTTCTTGCATAAGCTCGATGAACATCTGCTCCTCCTCTTCGTCCGAGTCCATGGCCGGCGAGGCAAATGGACGAACACCTGACGGGCGTGGTCGAGGCAACCCGAGCCGCGAGCGACGAGGAGCAAGCAGGCCGGAAAACAGGCCGGCGGAAGAGCAGCCAGATAGGCCGTCGTCCAAAGACGGCGGAATATAGGCAGGTGGGGAAGGAGGGGCGGCGGAATCTGGGCAACAAGTCGGCGGGGTGGTGCCGGCGGCGAGAGAGATACGAGGGGTGGGGGAGATTTTGAGCGACGTGGCGGTGGGGTTCGTGCGTCGAGTCACCGACAGATCGGGCCCTTCCCCGCTTTTCACTCGTCCGGAGTCCCCGAGCGCTCCCCGGGGGGCCGAGGGTGGCGTGGGCTCGCCGGATGGATGAAGGGCCAAATCCGGACGAAAACGAGGAACCGGGGGCGCGACTGGGCTGAATTACGCCGTCCGGATGGAAAAAACGCTCGCCGGGGCCTCGACGGGGGCACGAGTGGAGATGCTCTAAAGATTTGCAGCAACTTGAGAATCAAGACCATAAGTAGCACTCATATTACGAAATTTATTAGTATCCATAAAAGCTTCAATGCATTTATAATCATAATTTATACCTGATTCTCTATCTTTGTCGTTCTCCCATCCTTCAGTATTTTCCTGGATCCGATTGAGAAGGTCCCTTTTAAACTCTTCTTTGTTGCACGTGAATGTTCCAGAACAAGAAGTATCCAGCAAGGTCTTGTCTTCAAAAGAAAGTCTTGCGTAGAAATTATCAATAATAACATTACCAGGAAGCTCATGAATGGGGCATTTGAGCATTAAAGACTTCAATCTCCCCCAAGCTTGGGCAATACTCTCTCCATCATGAGGCCAAAAATTATATATGCGATTCCGATCCTTGTGAATTTCACTTGGAGGATAGAACTTAGAATAAAACCGGGGCACAATATCATTCCATTCAAGAGAATCCCCATTATCCAGTAATTTATACCAATGCGCCGCTTTACCAGACAGCGATATAGAGAATAGTTTCTTCCTCACTTCATCCATAGCAATACCTGCACACTTGAATAAACCGCATAATTCATGTAAGAACAGTAAATGATCTCCAGGGTGGACAGTTCCATCCCCTGTATAACGGTTACCCACTACGCGTTCAATAATTTTTATAGGTATTTTGTATGGTATCTCTTCCTCACCTGGCGCCTCATCCACTACCTTTGCAGTAGTAGCAGATTTTCCAAATAAACATTCAAAAGGAGATCTCTCCATAATGAATTATGGCAGCAGGCAGAAATAAAATCAGCACAAACAGTAGAAGTTTCCCTTACCAATTCCACTTACCAATAGCGCTTCTCTCCCCGGCAACGGCGCCAGAAAATAGTCTTGATGAACCACAAGTATAGGGGGTGTATCGTAGTATCTTCGATAAGTAAGAGTGTCGAACCCAACGAGGAGCAGAAGGTGTTGACAAGTAGTTTCGATGAAGGATTCACTGTAAATGCTCACAGACAAGTATTCAGGGGGTTTTGATGTAACAGTTGAATAAAGTACGAGTAAGTAAAGTGCGAGAGTAACAATTGCAGCGAGTGGCCCAATCCTTTTTAGCACAAAGGACAAGCCGGTTTGTTTACTTATAATGACCAAACGTTCTCGAGGACACACGGGATTTTAGTCTAGTGCTTTCGCTACATACGGCTAATTAATCTTCATTGTTTTGATAAGTGTTGTGTGGGTGAACCTGTGCTAATGTACCGCCCTTCCTAGGACTAATACATACTTGTGATTATACCCCTTGCAATCATCCGCAACTACAAGAAAGTAATTAAGAATAAATCTAACCACATCCTTAAACTCTGAGATCCTGCTATCCCTCCTGCATCGATATACCAACGGGGGCTTAGGTTTCTGTCACTCCGGCAACCCCGCAATTGGCAAACGAGTACAAGATGCATTCCCCTAGGCCCATAAAGGTGAAGTGTCGTGTAGTCGACGTTCACACGACACCACTAGAAGAATAACACCACAACTTAAATATCACAACATTGAATATTACTCAACCATAATTCACTACTAACATTTAGACTTCACCCATGTCCTCAAGAACTAAACGAACTACTCACGAGACATTATATGGAACATGATCAGAGGTGATATGATGATGAATAACAATCTAAACATAAACCTTGGTTCAACGGTTTCACTCAATAGCATCAATAACAAGTAGAAATCAATACCGGGAGAGTTTCCCCTATCAAAAAATCAAGATCAAACCCAAATTGCTACGGCGGTGACGATGTCCAGCGGTGGAGACGGCGGTGATGATGGTGGAGATGATGATGATGGTGATGGAGATGATGTCCAGCTCGATGACGGTGACGATGGCGTCGATTTCCCCCTCCCGGAGGGAATTTCCCCGGCGGATCTCAGCCCACCGGAGAGCTTTTTTCTCTCTGGTGTTCTCCGCCCCGCAGAGGCGGCTGTAACTCTTCGCGAGGTACCCTCTGTGGCTTAGGTCTTCGGGACGAAGGATTTCGCGAAGAAAAGGAGGCGAGAGGGGCTGTGGGCCCTCCTCCTCACCAGGCGGCGCGGCCAGGCCATGGGCCGCGCCGGCCTATGGTCTGGGCCCACCTTGGGTCCCCTTGGCTCCCCCTTCTGGCTTCCTTCGTCATCTGGAAAAATAGGATTTTTGGTATAATTTCCTTCAACAGTTGATCTTCCGAAATATTGCGTTCTGACGGTGCTTTTTCCAGCAGTAATCCACGGCTCCGTGCTCGATCCTCCAATAATCATGAAACATGCAAAATAGATGAAATAACATAAGTATTATGTCCAAATATGAAATATATCAATGAATAACAGCAAATTATGATACAAAATAGTGATGCAAATTGGACGTATCAAGGAGATGCATAAGCGTCGTCGTGAGGACGAGCTGCGGCAGGAGGCGGCAGCCAGGAGGGCAGCAGCAGATGCACGGAAGAACTAGTAGAAGTTGTTGTTTTAGTTTAAGTTTAGTTAACGTATCTTCTTAATTTCAATAAAGTCGTTGTCGTTAGTTTATATACCCCCTTTATCCCGGTTCCTGGCTTGAAGCGGTGCTAAAGATGGTGGATTAGTTTATATACCCCTTTTATCTCGGTTCCTAGCTTGAACCGGTGCTAAAGATGGGGGGCTAAATCTGGGGGAGGCTTATCTGGTGTTTGCCTTATCTGGGGTGGCGTCATATGGGGGGAGGGGATTATCTGGAGGCACACACCGCTATATATAGCCCCTCTGGGGAGCGTAGAGAGAGCAAAGAGAGAAGAGGCAACAACCAAGAAGGAAAGAGCCTCTTGATACGTCTCCAACGTATCCATAATTTCTGATGTTCCATGCTTGTTTTATGACAATACTTACATGTTTTGCTTGCACTTTATAATGTTTTTATGCGTTTTCCGGAACTAACCTATTAACAAGATGCCGCAGTGCCAGTTCGTTTCTGCTGTTTTTGGTTCCAGAAAGGCTGTTCGGGCAATATTCTCGGAATTGGACGAAATCAACGCCAAACATCCTATTTTTCCCGGAAGCATCCAGAACACCGAAGAAGAGTCGGAGGAGAGCCAGGGGGCCACCAGGAGGGTGGGCCGCGCGGGCTAGCCCCAGGCCGCGCCCCCCTATGAGGAGGCCACCCTGTCGACCCTCCTGCGCCGCCTCTTCGCCTATATAACCCCTTTCGACCTAAAAACGCAGTACCAATTGACGAAACTCCAGAAAGACTCCAGGGGCGCCGCCGCCATCGCGAAACTCCAATTCGGGGGACAAAACTCTCTGTTCCGGCACCCTGCCGGGACGGGGAAGTGCCCCCGGAAGCCATCTCCATCGACGCCACCGCCTCCATCATGCTCCGTGAGTAGTTCCCCCATGGACTACGGGTCCTAGCAGTAGCTAGTTGGTATTCTCTCCTCCATGTACTTCAATACAATGATCTCATGAGCTGCCTTACATGATTGAGATCCATCTGATGTAATCGGTGTTGTGTTTGTTGGGATCCGATGGATGATACATTATGATTAGTCTATCTATAAAGTTTGTGAAGTTATTGTTGCTGCAATCTTGTTATGCTTAATGCTTGTCACTAGGGCCCGAGTGCCATGATCTCAGATCTGAACATGTTATTATTTCATCATGATATTCATTGTTTATTGATCTTACCTGCAAGTTGTATACACATGTCGCTGTCCGGAACCGATGGCCCCGAAGTGACAGAAATCGGGACAACCGGAGGGGATGGCGGTGATGTGAGGGACACATGTTTTCACGGAGTGTTAATGCTTTGCTCCGGTGCTCTATTAAAAGGAGTACCTTAATATCCAGTAGATTCCCTTGAGGCCCGGCTGCTACCGGCTGGTAGGACAAAAGATGTTGTACAAGTTTCTCATTGCGAGCACGTATGACTATAAATGGAAAACATGCCTACATAATTAATAATCTGGATGTTCTGTCTTAATGCTTTGATTCCTATCAATTGCCCAACTATAATTTGTTCACCCAAAACTTGTCACTTGTTATTGGAGAGTTACCACTAGTGTAGATCGCTGGGAACCCCGGTCCATCCTTCATCATCATATACTCGTTCTACATGTCATTGGAAGTAGTATCAACTATCTTCTGGTGCCATTGCTCTCATATTGCTATTACTGCTGCTGTGTTACTGTTACTACTGCTCTCATATTACTGCTACTTTCACATCACCCCTGTTGCTAGTGCTTTTCCAGGTGCAGCTGAATTGACAACTCAGTTGTTAAGGCTTATAAGTATTTTTTACCTCCCCTTGTGTCGAATCAATAAATTTGGGTTTTACTTCCCTCGAAGACTATTGCGATCCCCTATACTTGTGGGTTATCACCTCTCCGGCGAAGTTTCTTGAAGATGTCTTAGATGGCCGGCCGTCTTAGACATCTTCGGAAGCTTCGCCCGAGAACTCTTCCCGCAAGCAAGCTAGGAGTCCCGCTCGGAAGCTGCTAGTATACACCCAACAAACAGTAGCTCAGGGTAAGGAGGGGAGAACATAGAGAGCTTCCCGGGAGCTGGTATACAACCCGATGACTGCGACCTCGAAGGAAAGAGCCTCTCCGGCTTTCCGTCCACCCCTCGTGAAAAAGACAAACTCAAAAATGATCCAAACAACGTGAAACCTTCGCGTGCTGTCATATTATGTGTCATACTTGCAAGTAAAAATAATAAACTTGGATAATTGCACACATCACAAAAAATCCTTCACAATATGGGCTATCGTGTTGGAGGTTTCATGGCATTTAGGTCAAACGACCAATGTTACTGATAGAATCGCCACATAGTTTGTGATAATGTATCCATATTGTGCACACATGTGTATCTTGGGATGTCTTACAATGTTGCAGGAGGAAATTTTCCTTTTCATCACACGAAAAATCCATTTTCCATTTTCGAGGTGCCGAAAAGGGGGTGTTTTGTGAAGGAACCACAAAATTAAAGTTTCACATTGGTACCAACACATTTTTCAAAAATAGTAGACCACCTAAGATGGACAATTTCCCAACCATATGTATCTGGAACCTTTCCATCCACCCCTCGTGAAAAATACAAATTCCTGCCGAATCGGTAGTAGGCCGGCCAGATTTGAATTACAGACACATGTTATAATGCTCAAGATTTTTTGTAAAAATATTTATTGGGTTCAAAACATGCTATTTCATCAGAGATCCAGTGAAAGTTTAGCGAAACTCCGCCCCGAGCGAAGGATCTTCATGCCCGCTGTTTTGAATATAGTTTGAAACAAGCATAAAAAATTAAAAAATGATCCAAACAACGCGAAAACTTTGCGTGCTGTCATATTATGTGTCATACTTGTAAGAAAAATAACAAACTTGGATAATTTCACACATCACAAAAAATCCTACACAATATGGGCTATCGTGTTGGAGGTTTCATGGCATTTAGGTCAAACGACCAATGTTACTGATAGAATCACCACATAGTTTGTGATAATGTATCCATATTATGCACACATGTGTATCTTGGGATGTCTTACAATGTTACAGGAGGAAGTTTTCCTTTTCAACGCACGAAAAATCCATTTTTCATTTTCGAGGTGCCGAAAAGGGGGTGTTTTGTGAAGGAACCACAAAATTAAAGTTTCACATTGGTACCAACACATTTTTCAAAAATAGTAGACCACCTAAGATGGATAATTTCCCAACATGTGTATCTGGAACCTTCCCGTGCACCCCTCGTGAAAAAGACAAATTCCTGCCGAATCGGTAGGAGGCCGGCCAGATTTGAACTACAGGCACATGATATAATGCTCAAGATTTTTTGTAAAAATATTTCTTGGGTTCACAACATGATGTTTCATCAGAGATCTAGTGAAAGTTTAGCGAAACTCCGCCCCGAGCGAAGGATATCATGCCCGTCATTTTGAATATAGTTTGAAACAAGCATAAAAAATTAAAAAATGATCCAAACAACGAGATACCTTCGCGTGTTGTCATATTATGTGTCATACTTGCAATGAAAAATAATAAATTTGGATAATTGCACACATCACAAAAAATCCTTCACAATATGGGCTATCGTGTTCGAGGTTTCATGGCATTTAGGTCAAACGACCAATGTTACTCATAGAATCGCCACAAATGCTTCACAGTACATGATAATAATACATTATGATCGCTTCGACTGTAACCATGGAGCATCTTCAGCATTTAACGCGATGGTTGGGTCAATGTTCACTATGAACGGCAGAATTTCAGCAAACTTATTATAATCTTCTGATATGTCTGTCTTATCCTCGACTCCCACGATGGTTCTTTTACCTAAAAGAACTATGTGACGCTTTGGCTCATCAGATGAGCTCGTTTCCTTATGTTTTCTTTTCTTCGGTCTGGAGGATATGTCCTTTACATAGAAAACCTGAGCCACATCATTGGCTAGGACGAATGGTTCGTCTCTGTAACCAAGATTGTTGAGATCCACTGTTGTCATTCCGTACAGCTGGTCTACCTTTACCCCTTTTTCATCCAGCTTGAACCATTTGCACCGAAATAAAGGGACCTTAAAAGAAGGTCCATAGTCAAGTTCCCATATCTCCTCTATGTAACCATAATATGTGTTCTTTTCCCCACTGTTAGTGTTTGTTGCATCAATGCGGACACCACTGTTTTGGTTGGTGCTCTTTTTATCTTGGGAGAACGTGTAGAAGATATTTCCATTTATCTCGTACCCCTGGAAAGTTAGTACAGTCGAAGATGGTGACCCGACGAACAGGTACAACTGATCTCCAATATCGTTCTTATTAATGAGATGTGCTCGGAGCCAACCGCCGAATGTCTGCATATGTTTATGTGTAATCCAGTCTTCAGACTGCCCCGGATGTTGGGAGCGTACAATATTCTTGTGTTCAGTGATATACGGAGCCACCAAGGTGGAACTTTGTAGAACTGTGTAGTGTGCTTGAGTGAAAGAAATCCCGTCCCTACATATCATTGATTTCCTTCCTAGCGTGCCTTTTCCACTTAGTCGACCCTCATGTCGCGATTCAGGAACACCAATTGACTTAAGGTCAGGAATAAAGTCAACACAGAACTCGATGACCTCCTCTGTTCCATACCCCTTGGAGATGCTTCCTTCTGTCCTAGCACGGTTATGAACATATTTCTTTAAGACCCCCATGAACCTCTCGAAGGGGAACATATTGTGTAGAAAGACAGGACCGAGGATGGCAATCTCTTCGACAAGGTGAACCAGGAGATGCGTCATAATATTGAAGAAAGATGGTGGAAACACCAACTCAAAAGTAACAAGACATTGCACCACATCCTTCTGTAACCTTGGAAGACTAGCTGGATCGATTACCTTCTGAGATATTGCATTAAGGAATGCACATAGCTTCACAATGGGTATTCGAACATTTTCCGGCAGAAGCCCCCTCAGTGCAACCGGAAGCAACTGGTTTTGGAATTTTTTCTCCGCCATATTTATAATTCCTTTATATTTGATGAGAATCCAGACGGAACCTTGATAATGTAAGGACTTCAAAAAAGATATCCTTCTCTGCTTTGGTAAGAGCGTAGCTGGCAGGACTTAAGCGACTCCATGTATCCATCTTGTAATTCCGTTCTTGCTTGTTTTTTGGGACTTTCATACGATACTGGTCCTCCCGTGTTTCTGGTGTATCTTTTGTCTTCCCATACACACCTAAGAAGCCTAGCAGGTTCACGCAAAGATTCTTCGTCACGTGCATCACGTCGATTGAAGAGCGGACCTCTAGGACTTTCCAATAGGATAGATCCCAAAATAGAGATTTTTTCTTCCACATGGGTGCGTGTCCGGTAACGACATCATTCGGAACAGACTGACCGCCAGGACCCTTTCCAAAGATTACTTTTATGTCCTTGACCATATCAAGTAAAGCATCACCGGTACGGAGTTCAGACTTCACCCAGTGATCTGCCTCACCTCCGAAATGATTGCCTTTCTTTCTGACGGGGTGCCTCTTTGGAAGAAATCGACGATGCCCCAGGTACACAACCTTCTTACATTTATTCAAATAGGCACCTTCGGTCTCATCTAAACAGTGTTGCATGCATTGTATCCCTTGTTTGTCTGTCCTAAAAGGTTATGTAATATCCCAGGATTTGGGGTTACAAAAATAGAGGAAACAGATGTGTGCATTGCATTCATGCATAGAAAATCTGGGGAATTTTCGCGCTTTAAAGTAAAACAGTTACAGTACCTGAAGTTTCACTTGACCTTGGTGGAATTGAAGTAGCTCATCAAGTCAAGCGCTATGAACCTCAATGTAACTTTGCTAAAACCTTGTTTTGGGTAGAGATAATTTGATCTAAGGGGTTAGATCAAATGGAATTAAAATCAACACAAGAACTTATTAATCAAGGATCAACTACTTGATCTTATTAAAGATCACAACATGATATTCCTTGCCATAACATATGAACATCCATTTAATTGGAAATCAAGTAACAATAATTGGAGAAACTATTCTTCACTTATCTTCTCCATGTCTTAAACTAATCCATGCTCTTATCATAAACCCTATGATATCCATTCTACTTTAATCTTGGAAACAAGACAAGGAGATCCAACTAAGGAATATAATTCTTCGCTATTCCAAATTATTATGCATCAAACCTAGAGAGGTGAGAGTTCTATTATAATTATTAGAGAAGCAATAACAAACCTTGAGCTAAACCTTGGATATACATCCAAGTATTCAAATCATCATCTTCAAGAGGAACCCTAGAGTATTTTTAAAGTCATTCCCAAATGAGAGAGACCACTCATACTAATCCAAGCTTTACCTATTTAAGAATAAAGGACAACATTTGAAATAAAGTATTAGGAGTTAAACCATTTCATCTGGGAGTGGTATAGACCATGATGAGTCAATCATGGGAGGTAAGAAAGAGAGATAGGAATAAAATATGTCTATTTACAGGGTAGAGTTGTTAATCATATATGATTCACCTATGAATCGTTATGTGATGGACTAGAACATCATAAATATTTAGGAGGAGTACAATAAGAAGTCAAGTGCTAAACAAATAGTGCAAGAATTGTGTTCCAAAACAATAAGAAGTGTGCCAAGCACATCATGACCATCGTCTTATGATAGTATAAACATTTGGAAGTATAGGAGCTATATCCTAATAAATAGGTGTTTAGAGTAGACATGATAGAACTTAGAGATACCATGTGAGGTAGTCCTCAACAAAATGGAAGTTAAGTAGTACTTCCAGAGAAAATTAGGTTAACCTTAACTATCCTAGACCACGTTGTTTCAAGTTTATCTCATTGCAAATATGCAATGAAGGTAAAGGTTGAGACAAATAGTAGACTTCCATATATAAGTGCTAAGTATCACGACATAAACCTATCTTATGTGGTGTTATATACTACACATCTCAGCCTGATGTTTAAAGATGTCTTACTCAAATGTTATATTCAGGCCTATGATGGTGTGTATTATAAGCACAAAGCTGGATTTTCCTGGATTTATTTGGATTTTCATTGTTTGACTAGATCCATACATGAAGTTTGGCGTTGATATGCAAATGCATGTTGCAATATCAAGTCCTTACTTGGTGCTATAGATCTAGAGGGTAATGGTAAACGTGTGAGCAAGTGATGAATTCTGGAAGATTCCGAAGACAAGATGAAGTTGCACCAGGAAAAGGAAGTAACGTTGTGGGAAGCAACCACAATCTTTGGAAGGAAGTACCAATCAAAACTCATGCTTAGCCTCAACAGAGGAGTACTTTAGTACATAAGAAGCATGAAGGTGAGAAATATGATGACTATGGAGTAGTAGAAGTAGAACCATAGTCATTATGGAAGAGGGAATGCATGGGAAATCACTTAGGATACTATATTCATAGTGCCAGCTAGTGGTTTTCTTGCAAAATAAACCCTCGAAAAAGGAAGATGACTTATGAAACCATAGAAAATATAAGAAGACCACCGTTGGTATCAGAAGACCACAGTTGGTATAGTATCAATACTGCGAGATAAAGTAGAAGATGTCCCGACCAATTGGTCAAAACCTATAATAGAGTACACTTTTAGTTAACAAATAGCCACAATTGGTATCAAGTAGTCCATAACTAGATTAATTGTACCAAGAGGTGGTTAACCAATAAAACTTTGTTAGCCAAATAACAATGACCTATAATCATTTAGTCGAAGGATTCACATTGGATATCCACAATTGAGTGGATACACCACAAAGATTCTTTGCAAAATCTTAGAGGAATATAAATCATAAACTAGACCTAGACCAATATTCTAATCATAAGTCCAATAGTTGGAAGAAAAGGAGTTGAAGAACACAAGAAAACTCTAAGGGGTAGAGTAAAGATTGAATTGGATGTACAATAACTCAATGTTTCGAGCTAGATAGATGAAGAAGGTCTGAACTGAGAGGAAGTTCGATCTTATTCTCATAAGATTGTTGAACAATACTTTCAGAAGGATGTCAGACCAGAAGTCGAGGTTTATACCTCGAGGAAGTAAGAAGTGGACTATAACTTGAGAAAGTGAGTAGTATTTACTCAGAAGTACGAAAGCTCAAGTAAGTCAAGCATAAAGAAGTTGGACGAAGAAAATACCGTAGACCAAATACAGCTCAAGAAGGCCAAAGACCGAAGGAGATTGACCATACCAAAACTAAAGTCTATTTGAAAGATTCCTTTCATGGAACCTAAAGGAACCAAACTAGATATAAGTATCAACCATAAACCAGGATTGGATGGACTAAGTGAGTCTAATCCATGGGAAATAAACCATCAAGATCATTTCCAAGGTAAGTACCTTACCAAGTACCATTATTGCAGTTTGGTAGTAAGGGAAAACAAAGATCTATTTACCAATTAAGGGTAGCTTATCAAATTAGTCTTCAGTTAAGACTAGCAGCAACCGAAGAAGTCCCAAGCATTGAATCTTCAATGAGAAAGGAAACAAGATTATAGTACTGGAGGAAATCATGGAATTGAAGTAAGAAGCCATGGTTCAGAGATAGACACTAATGATTCTCGGAAGAATCTGGACAAGGGATATATTCAATTATATTCCCCAAGATCACCATGGAGTTCGAGAAAAGATTTAGTCTGCACAAGTTAGATCCACACTCCGAAACGTGAGAGAGTTCAAACTTCGAGGACGAAGTTTAGTTTAAGGGGTAGAGACTGTAATATCCTAGGATTTGGGGTTACAAAAATAGAGGAAACAGATGTGTGTATTGCATTCATGCATAGGAAATCTGAGGAATTTTCGCGCTTTAAAGTAAAACAGTCACAGTAACTGAAGTTTCACTTGACCTTGGTGGAATTGAAGTAGCTCATCAAGTCAAGCGCTATAAACCTCAATGTGACTTTGCTAAAACCTTGTTTTGGGTAGAGATAATTTGATCTAAGGGGTTAGATCAAATGGAATTAAAATCAACACAAGAACTTATTAATCAAGGATCAACTACTTGATCTTATTAAAGATCACAACATGATATTCCTTGCCATAACATATGAACATCCATTTAATTGGAAATCAAGTAACAATAATTGGAGAAACTATTCTTCACTTATCTTCTCCGTGTCTTAAACTAATCCATGCTCTTATCATAAACCCTATGATATCCATTCTACTTTAATCTTGGAAACAAGACAAGGAGATCCAACTAAGGAATATAATTCTTCTCTATTCCAAATTATTATGCATCAAACCTAGAGAGGTGAGAGTTCTATTATAATTATTAGAGAAGCAATAACAAACCTTGAGCTAAACCTTGGATATACATCCAAGTATTCAAATCATCATCTTCAAGAGGAACCCTAGAGTATTTTTCAAGTCATTCCCAAATGAGAGAGACCACTCATACTAATCCAAGCTTTACCTATTTAAGAATAAAGGACAACATTTGAAATAAAGTATTAGGAGTTAAACCATTTCATCTTGGAGTGGTGAGATAGCCAATATCACATGGAATAATACCATATCCATGAATTGATAAAGTAAGGAGGAGATTAATTCAACCAAGATAGCCAAGTGGAGTTTTAGACTTGATATCTAATGAGATCTTGTGAATACACCATAAACCCTAGAATAATCCATTCCTATATAAGAGAGCTCAAGATATGGTGTTACACTCAAGTTAGTTGAGGAAACACTTGGATTTAAGGGAGAGACCTATTATATATTCAAATGGTTAAACCATCATTCCTTGAGAGAACTCTAAGTGGATATCTCAGGCATTTCCTGGGATATCAATCCAATGAGACAACCATGACCATGTCCACCTAAGGAATTATAAGAGAAGTACTATACCCTAGCTAATCAAGACAATACTTGATCTTAGAAGTGAGAAACCTAACTTAGGAGAGATATACTTTAGGAAGCCAAACCTTGATCATTATAAATTGAGTAATAATCATAAACCCTAAGAACTTGAGGTAGATATATTATGAACAATTTGATCATGTATATTTCATGACCATGCTTTGGAGAAGTAGAAAAATAAGCCATAATTTAAACACTATATGATAAGTAGGTATCATTCCTCACATGAAATTATAGGGAGATTACTAGTAATCAAATCCAGGCTTATATGTCAATCTTAACTTGTGAATCACTTGGTGATCACAAGTAGAATCCTACCACGTCTATATTTCATTCATTCATAAATTAAGGACATAAGAAAAACCTTAGAGTCAAACTCTATACTTTATATGGTGAGAAACCATTCATCCATATCACCAAAGTTAACTATAAAAAGAAACATAACTACTTTAGTTACTTTAATGATAATTAAGGATAATAATAGAAGTCTATTGGTTGAAGATAAAACCAATTCTCAGATCCTTAGTAACTAAAGGAGCACATGAAATATTAAGCAAGTAACCATTTTATAATGCATTGGGGAGATTAAACCCTAGCAAATGCAATATGATGTCATCTCAACTCTACAAACTAGAAATATATCTTAACCCTAGTTCATGCATCACTATGGTGATCATAATATGAACCTAGGCCATAACTGAGATTCAAACCAATTGCCATTAGGTAAATATCATTAGAACCCTAGTATGGCATATTAATAAAATCTTATACTTCATTTATTAAACCTGAGAAAAACCCTTGTGATACATCTTATAATTAAAACCATAAGTGTGATTATCAACCACTTATCTATATAATTAAGACAAACCTTGAGGAGAGTAATATCTACTCTAGATAATTCAAAGTGTTAATAGACCATAACACAAATGCTAATTTAATATGGGTTATCATCAAACCTACAAAACTATAATAAAATGTTGCTCACATGAAATAACATGCAAGTGATTAATTTCTCAAATAGGAACTAAGAAATAAGCACAATTTCAGAAATACCTGGAGAAGAAGGTATCAACTCTTATGTTTCTAAATTGAATGGAATTCATAACAAAAAGGAAATTTAAGTGAAAATATCAATTCATGTTTAATTGCTATTTTGAGTAAAGTTCACAAATATACAAATAATCTAATATAAAATATGAATTCAAATAGAATAGTAATACAATAATCAGTATACCAAATCTTGATTGAAACAACATAATTGAAATATTTGCAAAGAGTATTGAATTCAAACATGAATTCAAATAGGAAATATAAAACAGAAAATAAAAACAGAAAAGAAAAAATGAGAAAAACCTTACCTGGCTCACCTGGCCATGCAGCCCAGAAATAGCCCGTGGAGCAGCCCAGTTCCTCAGCCCACCACTTGGCCTGGCCCAACTTACCCCTTCACGATATTTTCACGTGAGGAGGGGCCATCATCTTCGTCCATTCTGGCAAGCAGCTCGGTGGCAGCTCCTTCGCCACCGACCGAGCCAAGATGCTCGTCGCCGCTCTCTGGAGACTACAAATACCCCTCTGCCACCGCCGTAAAACCCTAACCCTCAATTCCTCTTCTTCATTATTCAATTACTAAGAAGTACGAAACCCTAGCCGCCCGGCCGTTCTTCGTCGCCGACGTTTGGAGCATCCCCGTGTCTTGCCATTGATGCCATCGTCACCGCCACCCTCGACTCTCTCCTCCTGCAGAAGGAATCGAGCTGGGGGCATCGAGTACCGCAAATCGGCCACGTATCTGTCGCCGGTTATCGTCGGGAATGGCGAGGATGAGCTCACCTCCACCCCTAATCAACGTCGCCGACCCTCTGGAAAGCATCACGGTAAGATTTCCCGTCGATAGTTACTAGTTTCACATCCCAATTCATTCGGTAGCATCCCGTCGACGTGAGCCATCGTCCGCCGCCGCTGTAGGTGCTCGCCGGAGTTACTCCGGTGACCATTAGGGCACGGCACCGCCACCTTTAGGTTCAGCACAGCGCCGCGCGGCCACCCAAATCCTCTGCACGGGTGCGGGAGCACCGATTCCACGCCGTTGCCCTCGACTGACCGTCGGCCAGGAGCTCCTCTGGCGTCATTACCGATTTTGACCGGTCAAGGCCACGGTGGCAGCTGATACGTCTCCGACGTATCGATAATTTCTTATGTTCCATGCCACATTATTGATGTTATCTACATGTTTTATGCACACTTTATGTCATATTCATGCATTTTCTGGAACTAACCTATTAACAAGATGCCGAAGTGCCGCTGTTTTTCGTCATTGTTTTTGGTTTCAGAAATCCTAGTAACGAAATATTCTCGGAATTGGACGAAATCAACGCCCAGGGTCCTATTTTGCCACGAAGCTTCCAGAAGTCCGAAGAGGAGACGAAGTGGGGCCACGAGGGGGCCACACCCTAGGGCGGCGCGCCCCCCCTTGGCTGCGCGGCCCTGTGGTGTGGGGCCCTCGTGCCGCCTCTTGACCTGCCCTTCCGCCTACTTAAAGCCTCCGTTGCGAAACCCCCAGTACCGAGAGACACGATACGGAAAACCTTCCAGAGACGCCGCCGCCGCCGATCCCATCTCGGGGGATCCAGGAGATCACCTCCGGCACCCTGCCGGAGAGGGGAATCATCTCCCGGAGGACTCTACGCCGCCATGGTCGCCTCCGGAGTGATGTGTGAGTAGTCTACCCCTGGACTATGGGTCCATAGCAGTAGCTAGATGGTTGTCTTCTCCCCATTGTGCTTCATTGTCGGATCTTGTGAGCTGCCTAACATGATCAAGATCATCTATCTGTAATTCTATATGTTGCGTTTGTTGGGATCCGATGAATAGAGAATACTTGTTATGTTGATTATCAAAGTTATGTCTATGTGTTGTTTATGATCTTGCATGCTCTCCGTTATTAGTAGATGCTCTGGCCAAGTTGATGCTAGTAACTCCAAGAGGGAGTATTTATGCTCGATAGTGGGTTCATGTCTCCGTGAATCTGGAGGGGTGACAAGAACCTCTAAGGTTATGGATGTGCTGTTGCCACTAGGGATAAAACATTAGTGCTATGTTCAAGGATGTAGTTACTAGTTACATTACGCGCAATACTTAATGCAATTGTCTGTTGTTAGCAACTTAATACTGGAGGGGGTTCGGATGATAACTTTGAAGGTGGACTTTTTAGGCATAGATGCATCTTTGGATGGCGGTCTATGTACTTTGTCGTAATGCCCAATTAAATCTCACTATACTCATCATAATATGTATGTGCATGGTCATGCCCTCTTTATTTGTCAATTGCCCAACTGTAATTTGTTCACCCAACATGCTGTTTATCTTATGGGAGAGACACCTCTAGTGAACTGTGGACCCCGGTCCAATTCTCTATACTTGAAATACAATCTCTTGCAATATCGTTCTACTGTTTTCTCGCAAACAATCATCTTCCACACAATACGGTTAATCCTTTGTTACAGCAAGCCGGTGAGATTGACAACCTCACTGTTTCGTTGGGGCAAAGTACTTTGGTTGTGTTGTGCAGGTTCCACGTTGGCGCCGGAATCCCTGGTGTTGCGCCGCACTACATCCCGCCGCCATCAACCTTCAACGTGCTTCTTGGCTCCTCCTGGTTCGATAAACCTTGGTTTCTTTCTGAGGGAAAACTTGCTGCTGTGCGCATCATACCTTCCTCTTGGGGTTCCCAACGAACGTGTGAGTTACACGCCATCAAGCTCTTTTTCTCGGCGCCGTTGCCGGGAGATCAAGACACGCTGCAAGGGAGTCTCCACATCCCAATCTCTTTACTTTGTTTTTGTCTTGCTTAGTTTTATTTACTACTTTGTTTGCTGCACTAAATCAAAATACAAAAAAATTAGTTGCTAGTTTTACTTTATTTGCTATCTTGTTTGCTATATCAAAAACACACAAAAATTAGTTACTTGCATTTACTTTATCTAGTTTGCTTTATTTACTGTTGCTAAAATGGCCAACCCTGAAAATACTAAGTTGTGTGACTTCACAACCACAAATAATAATGATTTCTTATGCACACCTATTGCTCCACCTGCTACTACAGCAGAATTCTTTGAAATTAAACCTGCTTTATCGAATCTTGTTATGCGAGAGCAATTTTCTGGTGTTAGTTCCGATGATGCTGCTGCCCATCTTAATAATTTTGTTGAACTATGTGAAATGCAAAAATATAAAGATGTAGATGGTGACATTATAAAATTAAAATTGTTCCCTTTCTCATTAAGAGGAAGAGCTAAAGATTGGTTGCTATCTCTGCCTAAGAATAGTATTGATTCATGGACTAAATGCAAGGATGCTTTTATTGGTAGATATTATCCCCCTACTAAAATTATATCTTTGAGGAGTAGCATAATGAATTTTAAACAATTAGATACTGAACATGTTGCTCAAGCTTGGGAAAGAATGAAATCTCTGGTTAAAAATTGCCCAACCCATGGACTGACTACTTGGATGATCATCCAAACCTTCTATGCAGGACTAAATTTTTCTTCACGGAATTTATTGGATTCAGCTGCTGGAGGTACCTTTATGTCCATCACTCTTGGTGAAGCAACAAAGCTTCTTGATAATATGATGATCAACTACACTGAATGGCACACGGAAAGAGCTCCACAAGGTAAGAAGGTAAATTCTGTCGAAGAAACCTCTTCCTTGAGTGATAAGATTGATGCTATTATGTCTATGCTTGTGAATGATAGGACTAATATTGATCCTAATAATGTTCCGTTAGCTTCATTGGTTGCACAAGAAGAACATGTTGATGTAAACTTCATTAAAAATAATAATTTCAACAACAATGCTTACCGGAACAATTCTAGTAACAACTATAGGCCATATCCTTATAATAATGGCAACGGCTATGGTAATTCTTATGGGAATTCTTACAACAATAATAGGAGTTCACCCCCTGGACTTGAAGCCATGCTTAAAGAATTTATTAGTACACAAACTGCTTTTAACAAATCTGTTGAAGAAAAGCTTGGGAAAATTGATATACTAGCTTCTAAAGTCGATAGTCTTGCCTCTGATGTTGATCTTTTGAAATCGAAAGTTATGCCTAATAGGGATATTGAAAATAAAATTGTTACTACAGCAAATGCCATCCAAGTTAGAATTAATGAGAATATAAGATTAATGGCTGAACTGCGTGCTAGGTGGGATAGAGAAGAAAATGAAAAACTAGCTAAAGAGAAGAATGTAGCTAAAGTTTGGACTATTACCACCACTTGTAATGCTAATGCTACACATGTTGCTGCACCTCCTACTATTAATAATAAAAGAATTGGTGTTAGCAATGTTTCCACTTCTAATGCAAAGCGCGAGAAACTGTCTGAAACTGCCTGTGATAAAGCTGCTGAAATTTTTTCCAACATTGGGGATGATGATCCCATTGCTTTAGATTATAATGGTTTGAACTTTGATGATTGCCACATCTCTGAAGTTATAAAGTTCTTGCAAAAACTTGCTAAAAGTCCTAATGCTAGTGCTATAAATTTGGCTTTCACGCAACATATTACAAATGCTCTCATAAAAGCTAGAGAAGAGAAACTAGAGCGCGAAGCCTCTATTCCTAGAAAGCTAGAGGATGGTTGGGAGCCCATCATTAAAATGAAGGTTAAAGATTTTGATTGTAATGCCTTATGTGATCTTGGTGCAAGTATTTCTGTTATGCCTGAGAAAATTTATAATATGCTTGACTTGCCACCGCTGAAAAATTGTTATTTGGATGTTAATCTTGCTGATCATTCTACAAAGAAACCTTTGGGGAAAGTTGATAATGTTCGCATTACCGTTAACAATAACCTTGTCCCCGTTGATTTTGTTGTCTTGGATATTGAATGCAATGCATCTTGTCCCATTATATTGGGAAGACCTTTTCTTCGAACTGTTGGTGCTATCATTGATATGAAGGGAGGTAATATAAAATATCAATTTCCTCTCAAGAAAGGTATGGAACACTTCCCTAGAAAGAGAATGAAGTTGCCTTTTGATTCTATTATGAGAACAAATTATGATGTTGACACTTCGTCTCTTGATAATACTTGATGCACACTTTCTGCGCCTAGCTGAAAGGCGTTAAAGAAAAGCGCTTATGGGAGACAACCCATGTTTTTACCTACAGTACTTTGTTTTTATTTTGTGTCTTGGAAGTTGTTTACTACTGTAGCAACCTCTCCTTATCTTAGTTTAGTGTTTTATTGTGCCAAGTAAAGTCGTTGATAGAAAAGTTCATACTAGATTTGGATTACTGCACAGAAACAGATTTCTTTGCTGTCACGAATCTGGGCTGTTTTCCCTGTAGGTAACTCAGAAAATTATGCCAATTTACGTGAGTGATCCTCAGATATGTACACAACTTTCATTCAATTTGAGCATTTTCATTTGAGCAAGTCTGGTGCCTTGATAAAATTCGTCAATACGAACTGTTCTGTTTTGACAGATTCTGCCTTTTATTTCGCATTGCCTCTTTTGCTATGTTGGATGAATTTCTTTGATCCATTAATGTCCAGTAGCTTTATGCAATGTCCAGAAGTGTTAAGAATGATTGTGTCACCTCTGAACATGCTAATTTTTATTGTCGCTAACCCTCTAATGAGTTGTTCTAAGTTTGGTGTGGAGGAAGTTTTCAAGGATCAAGAGAGGAGTATGATGCAACATGATCAAGGAGAGTGAAAGCTCTAAGCTTGGGGATGCCCCGGTGGTTCACCCCTGCATATATCAAGAAGACTCAAGCATCTAAGCTTGGGGATGCCCAAGGCATCCCCTTCTTCATCGACAAACATTATCAGGTTCCTCCCCTGAAACTATATTTTTATTCCATCACATCTTATGTGCTTTGCTTGGAGCGTCGGTTTGTTTTTGTTTTTTTGTTTTGTTTGAATAAAATGGATCCTAGCATTCACTTTATGGGAGAGATACACGCTCCGCTGTAGCATATGGACAAGTATGTCCTTAGCTTCTACTCATAGTATTCATGGCGAAGTTTCTTCTTCGTTAAATTGTTATATGGTTGGAATTGGAAAATGATACATGTAGTAATTGCTATTAATGTCTTGGGTAATGTGATACTTGGCAATTGTTGTGCTCATGTTTAAGCTCTTGCATCATATGCTTTGCATCCATTAATGAAGAAATACATAGAGCATGCTAAAATTTGGTTTGCATATTTGGTTTCTCTAAGGTCTAGATAATTTCTAGTATTGAGTTTGAACAACAAGGAAGACGGTGTAGAGTCTTATAATGTTTTCAATATGTCTTTTATGTGAGTTTTGCTGCGCCGGTTTATCCTTGTGTTTGTTTCAAATAAGCCTTGCTAGCCTAAACCTTGTATCGAGAGGGAATACTTCTCATGCATCCAAAATACTTGAGCCAACCACTATGCCATTTGTGTCCACCATACCTACCTACTACATGGTATTTTCCGCCATTCCAAAGTAAATTGCTTGAGTGCTACCTTTAAAATTCCATCATTCACCTTTGCAATATATAGCTCATGGGACAAATAGCTTAAAAACTATTGTGGTATTGAATATGTAATTATGCACTTTATCTCTTATTAAGTTGCTTGTTGTGCGATAACCATGTTTACTGGGGACGCCATCAACTACTCTTTGTTGAATTTCATGTGAGTTGCTATGCATGGTCGTCTTGTCTGAAGTAAGAGCGATCTACCACCTTATGGTTAAGCATGCATATTGTTAGAGAAGAACATTGGGCCGCTAACTAAAGCCATGATCCATGGTGGAAGTTTCAGTTTTGGACAAATATCCTCAATCTCATATGAGAAGAATTATTAATTGTTGTTACATGCTTATGCATAAAGAGGAGTCCATTATCTATTGTCTATGTTGTCCCGCATGGATGTCTATGTTGAGAATAATCAATAGCGAGAAATCAATGCGAGCTTTCTCCTTAGACCTTTGTACAAAGTGCGCATAGAGGTACTTTGTGACACTTGGTTAAAACATGTGCATTGTGATGATCCGGTAGTCCAAGCTAATTAGGACAAGGTGCGGGCACTATTAGTACACTATGCATGAGGCTTGCAACTTGTAAGATATAATTTACATGATACATATGCTTTATTACTACCGTTGACAAAATTGTTTCATGTTTTCAAAATCAAAGCTCTAGCACAAATATAGCAATCGATGCTTTTCCTCTATGGAGGACCATTCTTTTACTTTCATTGTTGAGTCAGTTCACCTATTTCTCTCCACCTCAAGAAGCAAACACTTGTGTGAATCGTGCATTGATTCCTACATATTTGCTTATTGCACTTATTATATTACTCTATGTTGACAATATCCATGAGATATACATGTTATGAGTTGAAGCAAACCGCTGAAACTTAATTTTCTTTATGTTGCTTCAATGCTTTTACTATGAATTATTGCTTTATGAGTTAACTCTTATGCAAGACTTATTGATGCTTGTCTTGAAGTGCTATTCATGAAAAGTCTTTGCTATATGATTCACTTGTTTACTCATGTCATATACATTGTTTTGATCGCTGCATTCACTACATATGCTTTACAAATAGTATGATCAAGGTTATGATGGCATGTCACTCCAGAAATTATCTGTGTTATCGTTTTACACCTTTCGGGACGAGCAGAACTAACTTTTGGGGATGCTGATACGTCTCCGACGTATCGATAATTTCTTATGTTCCATGCCACATTATTGATGTTATCTACATGTTTTATGCACACTTTATGTCATATTCGTGCATTTTCTCGGAACTAACCTATTAACAAGATGCCGAAGTGCGCTTCTTGCCGCTGTTTTTGGTTTCAGAAATCCTAGTAACAAAATATTCTCGGAATTGACGAAATCAATGCCCAGGGTCCTATTTTGCCACGAAGCTTCCAGAAGTCCGAAGAGGAGACGGGCGGGGGCCACGAGGGGGCCACACCCTAGGGCGGCGAGGCCCCCCTTGGCCGCGCGGCCACGTGGTGTGGGGCCCTCGTGCCGCTTCTTGACCTGCCTCTTCCGCCGCCACTTAAAGCCTCGCGAGCCCTCAGCATGCAGAGAGCCACGATACGGAAAACCTTCCGAGACGCCGCGCCGCCAATCCCATCTCGGGATTCAGGAGATCGCCTCCGCACCCGCCGGGAGGCGAGATGATTCCCTCTCCGGCAGGTGCCGGAGGCGATCTCCGAATCCCCGAGATGGGATTGGCGGCGGCGGTGTCTCCGGAAGGTTTTCCGTATCGTGGCTCTCAAGATCGGGGGTTTCGCGACGAAGGCTTTAAGTAGGCGGAAGGGCAGGTCAGGGGGCGGCACGAGGGGCCCACACCCTAGGTCGGCGCGGCCAGGGCTTGGGCCGCGCCGCCCTATGGTGTCGCCACCTCGTGGCCCCACTTCGTCTCCTCTTCGGTCTTGGAAGCTTCGTGGCAAAATAGGACCCTCGGGCGTTGATTTCGTCCAATTCCGAGAATATTTCGTTACTAGGATTTCTGAAACCAAAAACAGCAGTAAAAAAAGAATCGGCACTTCGGCATCTTGTTAATAGGTTAGTTCCAGAAAATGCACGAATATGACATAAAGTGTGCATTAAACATGTAGATATCATCAATAATGTGGCATGGAACATAAGAAATTATCGATACGTGGGAGACGTATCAGCATCCCTGTTTAGTTCTGTCAGTCCAGCAGGTAAAACGATAACAAAGATAATTTCTGGAGTCACATGCCATCATAACCTTGATCATACTATTTGTAAAGCATATGTAGTGAATGCAGCGATCAAAACAATATATATGACATGAGTAAACAAGTGAATCATATAGCAAAGACTTTTCATGAATAGTACTTCAAGACAAGCATCAATAAGTCTTGCATAAGAGTTAACTCATAAAGCAATAATTCAAAGTAAAAGCATTGAAGCAACACAAAGGAAGATTAAGTTTCAGCGGTTGCTTTCAACTTGTAACATGTATATCTCATGGATATCGTCAACATAGAGTAATATAATAAGTGCAATATGCAAGTATGTAGGAATCAATGCACAGTTCACACAAGTGTTTGCTTCTTGAGGTGGAGAGAAATAGGTGAACTGACTCAACAATGAAAGTAAAAGAATGGTCCTCCATAGAGGAAAAGCATCGATTGCTATATTTGTGCTAGAGCTTTGATTTTGAAAACATGAAACAATTTTGTCAACGGTAGTAATAAAGCATATGTATCATGTAAATTATATCTTACAAGTTGCAAGCCTCATGCATAGTATACTAATAGTGCCCGCACCTTGTCCTAATTAGCTTGGACTACCGGATCATCGCAATGCACATGTTTTAACCAAGTGTCACAAAGGGGTACCTCTATGCCGCCTGTACAAAGGTCTAAGGAGAAAGCTCGCATTGGATTTCTCGCTATTGATTATTCTCAACTTAGACATCCATACCGGGACAACATAGACAACAGATAATGGACTCCTCTTTAATGCATAAGCATGTAGCAACAATTAATTTTCTCATTTGAGATTGAGGATATTGTCCAAAACTGAAACTTCCACCATGGATCATGGCTTTAGTTAGCGGCCCAATGTTCTTCTCTAACAATATGCATGCTTAACCATAAGGTGGTAGATCTCTCTTACTTCAGACAAGACGGACATGCATAGCAACCCACATGATATTCAACAAAGAATAGTTGATGGCGTCCCCAGTGAACATGGTTATCGCACAACGAGCAACTTAATAAGAGATAAAGTGCATAAGTACATATTCAATACCACAATAGTTTTTAAGCTATTTGTCCCATGAGCTATATATTGTAAAGGTGAATGATGGAATTTTAAAGGTAGCACTCAAGCAATTTACTTTGGAATGGCGGAGAAATACCATGTAGTAGGTAGATATGGTGGACACAAATGGCATAGTGGTTGGCTCAAGGATTTTGGATGCATGAGAAGTATTCCTCTCGATACAAGGTTTAGGCTAGCAAGGTTATTTGAAACAAACACAAGGATGAACCGGTGCAGCAAAAATCACATAAAAGACATATTGAAAACATTATAAGACTCTACACCGTCTTCCTTGTTGTTCAAACTCAATACTAGAAATTATCTAGACCTTAGAGAGACCAAATATGCAAACCAAATTTTAGCATGCTCTATGTATTTCTTCATTAATGGGTGCAAAGTATATGATGCAAGAGCTTAAACATGAGCACAACAATTGCCAAGTATCACATTATCCAAGACATTTTAGCAATTTACTACATGTATCATTTTCCAATTCCAACCATATAACAATTTAACGAAGAAGAAACTTCGCCATGAATATTATGAGTAGAGCCTAAGGACATACTTTTCCATATGCTACAGCGGAGCGTGTCTCTCTCCCATACAATGAATGCTAGGATCCATTTTATTCAAACAAAACAAAAACGAAAACAAACCGACGCTCCAAGAAAAGCACATAACATGTGATGGAATAAAAATATAGTTTCAGGGGAGGAACCTGATAATGTTGTCGATGAAGAAGGGGATGCCTTGGGCATCCCCAAGCTTAGACACTTGAGTCTTCTTAGAATATGCAGGGGTGAACCACCGGGGCATCCCCAAGCTTAGAGCTTTCACTCTCCTTGATCATATTGCATCATACTCCTCTCTTGATCCTTGAAAACTTCCTCCACACCAAACTTAGAACAACTCATTAGAGGGTTAGTGGATGATACGTCCAAAACGTATCTACTTTCCCGAACACTTTTGCTATTGTTTTGCCTCTAATTTGTGTATTTTGGATACAACTAACACGGACTAACGCTGTTTTCAGCAGAACTGCTCTGGTGTCTCGTTTTTGTGCAGAAATCCAACTTTCGGGAAAATCCTCGGAATTTATGCAGAAGGCCCTATTTTCCCAGAATAATGACGGAGCCAGAAGGACAATTGAAGTGGAGGCCCGAGGGCCCCACACCATAGGGCGGCGCGGCCCAGGGGGGGCCCGCGCGGCCCTGTGGTGTGGCCCCCTCGGCCGGCCTCCGACGCCCTCCTTCGGACTATTTATCGGCCTCGACCTAAAAACGCCAGGAGAGAAGTCGAAGTCGCCAGAAACCCTCCAGAACGCCGCCACATCGCGAAACTCCGTCGCGGGAGCCAGAAGTCTCCGTTCTGGCACTCCGCCGGGACGGGGAATTGGAGGAGATCATCGCCGCCATCACCGCCAACGCCTCTACATCAACCAGCCATGTTTCCCCCATCCATGTGTGAGTAATTTCCCCGCTGTAGGCCGAAGGGGATGGTAGGGATTGGATGAGATTGGTCATGTAATAGCATAAGATTGTTAGGGCATAGTGCCTAGTGTCCGTAGTTGGTACTTTGATGATATTGTTGCAACTTGTTATGCTTAATGCTTGTCACTAGGGCCCGAGTGCCATGATCTCAGATCTGAACATGTTATTGTTTCATCAAGATAATCATTGTTTATGGTCTTACCTATAAGTTGTATACACATGTCGCTGTCCGGAACCGATGGCCCCGAAGTGACAGAAATCGGGACAACCGGAGGGAATGGTAGCGATGTGAGGATCACATGTGTTCACGGAGTGTTAATGCTTTGCTCCGGTACTCTATTAAAAGGAGTACCTTAATATCCAGTAGTTTCCCTTGAGGCCCGGCTGCCACCGGCTGGTAGGACAAAAAGATGTTGTGCAAGTTTCTCATTGCGAGCACGCACGACTATATATGGAACACATGCCTATTGATTGCTTTGTACTTGGACACCGTTTTATTATTATCTGCAAATGCCCTGCTATGATTGTTACATGAGTTTCTCTCATCCATGCAACGCCTGTCATCCGTCCCCGTGCCTACAGTATTTTAATCCTGCTATTTACTAAAATCACTACTGCTGTCTCTATTACTCTGCCGTTATTTCACTATCACTATCGCTATAAACCCGTTACTATCGATAAACCCTTGCGAGCAAGTCTGTTTCCAGGTGCAACTGAATTGACAACTCCGTTGTTAAGGCTTCCAAGTGTTCTTTGTCTCCCCTTGTGTCGAATCAATAAATTGGGTTTTACTTCCCTCGAAGACTGTTGCGATCCCCTATACTTGTGGGTCATCAAGACTATTTTCTGGCGCCGTTGCCGGGGAGCATAGCTTTATTTGGAAGTTCACTTGGATTAATATTGTTCGCTGCAAATTCTCCATCATGGGTAAACCTCGCGATACTAAGATCGCCATATTACCATCCACTACAAGAAAAGGTACAATTCTGAATACCTCTGCTGCTCTTGATTCACCATCTGTGATTGATAAACTTGTTTCACCGCCACATGCTTCGCATGCGGGTACATCTGCTGAATCTGAACACTCTCATAATATTGATAATGTTTCTGCTGTGCTTGATGATAGTGGTTCATTGGGATCTTTTCTAGATGCTACAATTGCTAGGTCTAGACAAATTGAAAATACTGAAACTCCTAATGCTACTACACCTGTTAGTTCACCTGAACTTGGTTATTTTAGTGATGATCCTGAGGAAGATTATGTGGAGCTTAATGATGATTTTATTGAAAAATGCAATGCTACTACTGATGCAAGAAAAATTAAAAAGTTGCTTGCGTAACATGCCGTTAGATATAAACCGTCTCCCGATCCTAAGTTTGCCACATCTCCTATAAACATTAGGGATAAAGATTATGATTTTTCTCTTGATCTATCTCATATAGCTATTGTTGAGAAAACACCCTTTTGTGGTACTGAAAAAGAAAGTGCTGTTGAACACATGACTGAGCTATCTACTCTTAGTAGCTTGTTTTCTGATGATGTTAAGATGCGTACTTACTTTGTTGCTAAAATATTTCCATTCTCATTAAAGGATGACGCTAAAACTTGGTATAATAATTTGCCACCTAATTCTATTAAAAGTCCGAAAGAATTGCTTGATGTTTTCTTCCGCAAATACTTTCCTGCTAGTGCTCAACATATTGCTTTGCAGAGAATTTATAATTTTAATCAGGGAGATGAAGAGAAATTGCCTGAGGCTTGGTCGAGATTCTGCTCTCTTATTAGAGCTCGACCTGAGCATGATTTGGAAAAGCATGATTTACTTGATATATTTTATAGTGGACTAACCATTGAGTCTAGGGCATACCTGGATAGTTGTGCTGGTTGTGTTTTCGTGAAAAGAACTCCGTACGACACTCGAAGAATTATTGGCTAAAATAAGCCGGAATCATGATGATTGGACTACGCCCGAACCGACTCCAACTCCAATATTGAAGAAGCGGGGTTTAATTAAATTGAATGATGAAGATATGAGGGAAGCCAAGAAGTCTCTCAAGGAGAAAGGTATTAAATCTGAAGATGTGAAGAATCTACCTCCTATTGAAGATATATGTGAGATAATTCCCCCTTCATCCATGATTGAGGTAAACTCCCTTCAACGCTTTACTAGGGAAGATATTCCATATTCGAAACCTCCTGCACGATGCTTAGATGAGTTTGATAATTATATTGTTAAGCAAGAAAATTTTAATATGAGAGTAGAGAATCATTTAATGGAAAATTCTCAAGCTATTAGTGAATTGCATGATATTGTGGAGAGAACCTCCAATGATGTTAAGATGCTTGTTAAACATTTTCAAATGATTCAAACTCAAATTGATCAACTCACTAAAGTGCAAAATGACTTGTTAGGGAATAATTCTAAAGAGAAACATGCTTATGAAGTAACAACTAGAGGTGGTGTCTCTACCCAGGATCCTCTATATCCTGAAGGGCATCCCAAAAGAGTTGAACAAGATTCTCAACGCATTGAACCTAGTGCTCATTCTAGGAAGAAAAAGAAGAAGAAACATAAAAATGTTGTAGAATCCTCTGAACTCGTTAATGATCCTAATAGTATTTCTATTTCTGATGCTGAAACCGAAAGTGGTAATGAACATGATAATGATAATGATAATGATAAGAATGATACTCCGATAAAGAAGAGGTTGAAGAAGAACCTGAAAAGCATGCTAAAAATAAAAAGTACACTAAAGAAGATTTTATTGCTGAGAAACATGGTAATGAAAGAGAACCTTGGGTGCAAAAGCAAATGCCTTTTCCTGCTAAGAAATTAAAATCAAAGGAAGAAGAACACTATAATAAATTTTGCGATTGGATGAAACCTTTATTCTTGCAAATCCCTTTGACTGATGCTATTAAATTTCCACCTTATTCAAAGTATATGAAAGATATTGTTACTAACAAAAGGAAAATCCCCAATGAGGAAATTTCCACTATGCTTGCTAATTACTCTTTCAATGGCAAAGTTCCGAAGAAGTTGGGCGACCCAGGTATACCTACTATTCCTTGTTCTATTAAGAATAATTATGTTAAAACTGCTCTATGTGACTTGGGAGCCGGTGTTAGTGTTATGCCTTTTTCTCTTTATAAGAGACTTTACTTAGATAAGCTGATACCTACTGATATATCTTTGCAAATGGCTGATAAATCTACTGCTATTCCTGTTGGTATATGTGAGAATGTTCCTGTTCAAGTTACTACTAACTCGCTTGATATTAACTGATTTTGTTGTGTTGGAAATGCTGAAGATGATAATATGTCTATTATTCTTGGGAGACCTTTTCTTAACACCGCAGGGGCTGTTATTGATTGCAATAAAGGAAAGGTTACTTTCAATGTTGATGATAGGGAGCATACCGTTTATTTCCCCAAGAAGATTGATAAAGTATGTGGAGTCAATACTATTTCTAATGTGAGAACTATCAAAGTGGGAACTATTGATTGTCCTATATATGAGCCTAAGGAAGAATATCAAACTCTCGTGATTGGATCCATATCAATACAATTCAAGGTAACATGATTGATTTGAGGTTTATTTCTTCTTATGCTATGTAAAATTTATTTGGTGGCAAGACTTGATCAACCTTGTTAACAAATACTTTTTGTATGCATAGAGAGGGTAAACAACATCTCTTTCTTCCTCCACTTGCTCTAGTTGCTGTAGCACTTTTAATTTGCAAAGTTCTTTAGTTATTTGAAGATTTCAAAATTTTTCCTGGCCAGTAATAATAAACTAAATACCCAGAAATGTGCGTTTTTCAAAGTTTTCAAAAATTCACAAAAATTATACCGTTGGTCCTATTTTTCGACGAGGCACCTGGGAGCACCAGAGGATGACCTGTGGGGCACCAGAGGGGGCCAGACCACAGGCCGGCGCGGCCAAGGAGGTGGCCGCGCCACCATGTGGTGTGGGTCCCCCTCTGCCCCACTTTGTCATCTCTTTCGCCTGCAGTCTCTCTCCCGAAAAACTCGTACCAAGTTCCTCTCACTCGCGTTTTTGCTCCGAGCTCCGGATTTTTCGATCTCTTTGCTCAGCCCAGATTTCCTCTGAAATTTGGCACATTTGCTCTTCGGTATGTGACTCCTCCACCCATCCAAGTAGAATTTCGTTTGGTTGAGTATATCTTGAATATTTTGCTGCTGTAGGTAACATGTTTAGTGAGCTTGCATGCTTGTTCTAAGTGGTAGAAACTAGTTTTGATGCATGATTAGTACTCTAGCAAGTTCCTATGGTAGTTTCCCTCAATTATATGTCACCAAATCAAATTTCTATATTGGTTGTTGAAATTTCAGAAAATGGAGTGGAATAGATATCACTTGAACCAGCAAGAATTGGAAGTCCAACAAGTTATGACAGTCAATCGTGAAGAGGGAGTTTACCCCTCTTACTACCCGTGCGCGGATTTCATGAGAAGCGCGGGGATATTTGAAGATGTTCAAACTCTAATTTCTCGTGCAGGGCTGAGTGACTTTGTTGAAGGAGAGCCAAGACAATATGTGAAATTAACTATGTCTTTTGTGCAGGACTTCAAGTTCAATTGGTCGCGATCTAACCCCACGGTCCAGTATAAAATTTACAATAAAGCTGTCAACTTGCCATTTAGTGCTTTCTGTGCAGCAATTAGAGTACCGCAATGGGGATCATGTGAGAAGATAAAGGGATCGCCGCAAGAACTCTCGGATCTCTACAAGATGATTTGTGATGGAAGGAGTTTCTCAGGTGAAAGTGGTAAAATCACTAGTATTCAACTCCCGGCTATCCGCTACTTTGCCTATTTTATTACCAAGTGCGTTCTCGCTAAAAGGATTGGTGGTAAACTTTCTATCCCGGATTTGGCTTTTCTAGCTGCAGCACTGCAAAATAGTAGGTCTTATAATTTGGGGGCATTAATAGCTTATAGACTTGCTACTAACCGTGAGAAAGGTGGAATTTGTGGAGGTCTCATCGCCTCTCGTTTACTAGCTTTTCATAATGTAGAACCTCATCATTTTGATATTCCGTTCCCCATAGAAAAACTTGACATAGCATCTATGATTAAACATGAATTTATTTCAGATTCCTCCAACTTGGGTAACCTGTATTATAAGATAATATTTTATAAGAAAGTTTGGAGAATAACTAAGAAAACTGAGAAACTAGTAAGATTGCCTGCGCCTGTTCTGTCTAACCTTGATTCCAGGGGAGATTGGTCGGTCACAGAAGGTGCACTGGATGCACACATAGAGAGAGGAGGCCATCATGCAAGAGACGACATAGAGGTCGAGGAGCACCTCGACTCATCATCCGATGCAGCAAGTTCCTCACATCAACATGGTGGATATGCGGAGCCTCCACGCTTTTCTTCTGCACAGGAGCTTTACTATGACTACTCCATGGACTACCCACCGGCGAGGAACAACGACCCTCGTTGGGGTTGAACTCCACTTAGGCCAAAAGCCTAAGCTTGGGGGGAGGTATACCGGCATCACTCATTCTTTGCATATTATGGTTGCTGGATACTCGCACATACTTGTTTTGTTCGTTTGAGTGGTTTTCTAATGAGAGGAAGATGATATTTGGGGAAATGCTGCCTGAAAACAGATTCTGGAACGTTACTGTAAAAATCGTCATAAATAGCCAGAGCGTCATTTTGAGCTGCAAATTTTTGTGTAGGTTCCCCAGGTTGTTATCTAACTTTCATTAGTTGAACACTTTTCGATCTGAGCAACATAAGATTTTTGTTAAAATCGATTTCTGTACTGCTGTCAGGTTTTGGCAGATTTCTGCCATTTCGCTTTTCTGTGTTTCTTTTAGTTTGCTATTTCTTGATTTCGCTTTGTTTCCTTCCCAAAACACAAAAAGACCAAAAATATTTCTGTTATTTCTCTTCACCATTTGTTTGCTTTAGTTTCTTGCATTTGTTTCACTTTATTTGCTATTGCTAGTTTGCTATAAGAAAACCCAAAAAGATTTTGCTTTGTTTGTTTGTTTCCTCTTGTTCTTATTTGCAATTTGAAAACACCAAAAATATTTGCTGTTCTTCTCTGGTTTGTAAAGTTCTTTATGAGTTCAATGGTCTTCGGTGGCTGGAGCGTGGTTTTCATTTCATATTATCCAAGCTGCACAAGTGAAAAGGCAATAATGACGATCTACGACAATCTGATTGTGGTGAGAGGCTGGTATGAACTCTATTTGTTTTCATTTTTGTACATATACTCATCCATGTGAGCATGCTTAGTTGGTTCATGTGAGGTATATGTTATTTGGGAAAGTCTAGTAGTTCATGACCTCTCATGTTTAGCTCCAATTTATTAATATGAGTAGCATGTCATGTATGTTTGTTTGCATTGTTTTATTCATAAGTAAGTATGGCATTGTGGTATCCTCCTCTGAATAATTCATTTATATCGACTTGGCACATGCTCACGCATGCATATGACTGAACAAAAAGTCAATTAAGCCTCGATGATTTATATTGCTTCAGAGTTCTTGTATCACTTTTATGCCTCCGTTAATTTATTTTGCCGCAAGCATGATTATGACAAGCTATCGCTCTCTTGATTTGTCGCTCCCTAGTCTATTGCTAGCCTTCACTTGTACTGAGCGGGAACGCTGCTTGTACTTCCAAACACATGAAAACCAAGTTATTCCAGAGTGTCCACCATAAATACCTATGCATGGCATTTCAAACCATTCCAAGTAAATTCTCATGCGCTACCTTTAAACCCTTCAAAATGCTTCTCAATTTGTGTTTATGTTTCATAGCTCATGAGGAAGTATGTGGTGTTTAACTTTCAACCTTGTCATTTACTTTTGACGGACTCTCATATGGACTAGTGGCACATCCGCTTATCCAATAGTTTTGCAAAAAGAGCTGGCAATGGGATTCCCAGTCCCGAATTAATTAACTTAAATAGACACTCCTCCATGGTTTGTGATTGTTGGACGGCACCCGAAGGATTCGGTTAGCCATGGCTTGTGTAAGCAAAGGTTGGGGGGAGTGTCATCATCATAATAAAACCAAAATAAAAAGGCACTCCTTCATGGTATGAGATTGTTGGTGCACCCGAGGATTCGGTTAGCCATGGTTTGTGAAAGAAAGGTTGGAAGGAGTGCCAAATAAATATGCAATAATTCATGGGAGCCGCTCTTGAAAGTCCGGTTGGCGAGGTAGTTAGTGTACCCATTACCATTTGTTGACAACAACAAACACCTCTCAAAATAATTTTACTCCTGTCTTTATAAAAATGAAAAGCTCTAGCGCATGTTAATCCCTGCTTCCCTCTGCGAAGGGTCAATCTTTTACTTTTATGTTGTGTCTCCATTATTTCTTTGAGCACTATCTTGAGAGCACAACTGTCATTCTTAGTATAATATGCTTGTCTCAAAATATGATTGATTGTGGTATAACTTTGATGCATTTATCTTTTGACAATCACTACTTCTAGTCTTTCTATGAACTCCAAAGGTGCCCGGGCATTTATGTTTTGCCAACCAAATACAGGCAAGCGAGATACCACTTTATCATGCTCTCTTATGAACATTACAATTCTGCTTATATACATGATTCATGATGCTTCTTATTAATTGTTGGTACCTCTCCATGATTGACATAGCTGTTAGATGATCTTATTTGCATATATCTCATTTTGAACTGCTCGAGTATTAGCCATAGCATGAGAATATATACATCATATGAGCAAATGTGTTCGTGAAAGTTCTTTTATCGCTCAGTTGTTAACTGAATTGCTTGAGGACAAGCAATAAGCTAAGCTTGGGGGAGTTGATACGTCCAAAACGTATCTACTTTCCCGAACACTTTTGCTATTGTTTTGCCTCTAATTTGTGTATTTTGGATACAACTAACACGGACTAACGCTGTTTTCAGCAGAACTGCTCTGGTGTCTCGTTTTTGTGCAGAAATCCAACTTTCGGGAAAATCCTCGAAATTTATGCAGAAGGCCCTATTTTCCCAGAATAATGACGGAGCCAGAAGGACAATTGAAGTGGAGGCCCGAGGGCCCCACACCATAGGGCGGCGCGGCCCAGGGGGGGCCCGCGCGGCCCAGGGGGGGCCCGCGCGGCCCTGTGGTGTGACCCCCTCGGCCGGCCTCCGACGCCCTCCTTCGGACTATTTATCGGCCTCGACCTAAAAACGCCAGGAGAGAAGTCGAAGTCGCCAGAAACCCTCCAGAACGCCGCCACATCGCGAAACTCCGTCGCGGGAGCCAGAAGTCTCCGTTCTGGCACTCCACCGGGACGGGGAATTGGAGGAGATCATCGCCGCCATCACCGCCAACGCCTCTACATCAACCAGCCATGTTTCCCCCATCCATGTGTGAGTAATTCCCCCGCTGTAGGCCGAAGGGGATGGTAGGGATTGGATGAGATTGGTCATGTAATAGCATAAGATTGTTAGGGCATAGTGCCTAGTGTCCGTAGTTGGTACTTTGATGATATTGATGCAACTTGTTATGCTTAATGCTTGTCACTAGGGCCCGAGTGCCATGATCTCAGATCTGAACATGTTATTGTTTCATCAAGATAATCATTGTTTATGGTCTTACCTATAAGTTGTATACACATATCGCTGTCCGGAACCGATGGCCCCGAAGTGACAGAAATCGGGACAACCGGAGGGAATGGTAGCGATGTGAGGATCACATGTGTTCACGGAGTGTTAATGCTTTGCTCCGGTACTCTATTAAAAGGAGTACCTTAATATCCAGTAGTTTCCCTTGAGGCCCGGCTGCCACCGGCTGGTAGGACAAAAGATGTTGTGCAAGTTTCTCATTGCGAGCACGCACGACTATATATGGAACACATGCCTATTGATTGCTTTGTACTTGGACACCGTTTTATTATTATCTGCAAATGCCCTGCTATGATTGTTACATGAGTTTCTCTCATCCATGCAACGCCCGTCATCCGTCCCCGTGCCTACAGTATTTTAATCCTGCTGTTTACTAAAATCACTACTGCTGTCTCTGTTACTCTGCTGCTGTTATTTCACTACTGCTACTGCTATAAACCTGTTACTACTGATAAACCCTTGCGAGCAAGTCTGTTTCCAGGTGCAACTGAATTGACAACTCCGTTGTTAAGGCTTCCAAGTGTTCTTTGTCTCCCCTTGTGTCGAATCAATAAATTGGGTTTTACTTCCCTCGAAGACTGTTGCGATCCCCTATACTTGTGGGTCATCAGTGGACAATAAAAATTAACATGTTAAGAGGTGACATAATCATTCTCAACACTTCTGGACATTGCATAAAGCTACTGGACATTAATGGATCAAAGAAATTCATCCAACATAGCAAAAGAGGCAATGCGAAATAAAAGGCAGAATCTGTCAAAACAGAACAGTTCGTATTGACGAATTTTATCGAGGCACCAGACTTGCTCAAATGAAAATTCTCAAATTGAATGAAAGTTGCGTACATATCTGAGGATCACTCACGTAAATTGGCATAATTTTCTGAGTTACCTACAGAGAAAACAGCCCAGATTCGTGACAGCAAAGAAATCTGTTTCTGTGCAGTAATCCAAATCTAGTATGAACTTTACTATCAACGACTTTACTTGGCACAACAAAACACTAAACTAAGATAAGGAGAGGTTGCTACAGTAGTAAACAACTTCCAAGACACAAAATAAAAACAAAGATACTGTAGTAAAAACATGGGTTGTCTCCCATAAGCGCTTTTTTTAACGCCTTTCAGCTAGGCGCAGAAAGTGTGTATCAAGTATTATCAAGAAACGAAGTGTCAACATCATAATTTGTTCTAATAATAGAATCAAAAGGTAACTTCATTCTCTTTCTAGGGAAGTGTTCCATACCTTTCTTGAGAGGAAATTGATATTTTATATTACCTTCCTTCATATCAATGATAGCACCAACAGTTCGAAGAAAAGGTCTTCCCAATATGATGGGACAAGATGCATTGCATTCAATATCCAAGATAGCAAAATCAACGGGGACAAGGTTATTGTTAACGGTAATGCGAACATTATCAACTTTCCCCAAAGGTTTCTTCGTAGAATGATCAGCAAGATTAACATCCAAATAACAATTTTTCAGCGGTGGCAAGTCAAGCATATTATAAATTTTCTTAGGCATAACAGAAATACTTGCACCAAGATCACATAAAGCGTTACAATCAAAATCTTTAACCTTCATCTTAATGATGGGCTCCCAACCATCCTCTAGCTTTCTAGGAATAGAGGCTTCGCGCTCTAGTTTCTCTTCTCTAGCTTTTATGAGAGCATTTGTAATATGTTGCGTGAAAGCCAAATTTATAGCACTAGCATTAGGACTTTTAGCAAGTTTTTGCAAGAACTTTATAACTTCAGAGATGTGGCAATCATCAAAATTCAAACCATTATAATCTAAATCAATGGGATCATCATCCCCAATGTTGGAAAAAATTTCAGCAGTTTTATCACAAGCAGTTTCAGCAGTTTTAGCAATTTCAGGCAGTTTCTCGCGCTTTGCATTAGAAGTGGAAACATTGCTAACACCAATTCTTTTATTATTAATAGTAGGAGGTGCAGCAACATGTGTAGCATTAGCATTACTAGTCGTGGTAATAGTCCAAACTTTAGCTATATTATCTTCTTTAGCTAGTTTTTCATTTTCTTCTCTATCCCACCTAGCACGCAGTTCAGCCATTAATCTTATATTCTCATTAATTCTAACTTGGATAGAATTTGCTGTAGTAAAAATTTTATTTTCAATATCCCTACTAGGCATAACTTTCGATTTCAAAAGATCAACATCAGAGGCAAGACTATCAACCTTAGAAGCAAGTATATCAATTTTCCCAAGCTTTTCTTCAACAGATTTGTTAAAAGCAGTTTGTGTACTAATAAATTCTTTAAGCATGGCTTCAAGTCCAGGGGGTGTGTTCCTATTATTATTGTAAGAATTCCCATAAGAATTAGCATAACCGTTACCATTATTATAAGGATATGGCCTATAGTTATTACTAGAATTGTTCCGGTAAGCATTGTTGTTGAAATTATTATTTTTAATGAAGTTTACATCAACATGTTCTTCTTGGGCAACCAATGAAGCTAACGGAACATTATTAGGATCGACATTAGTCCTATCATTCACAAGCATAGACATAATAGCATCAATCTTATCACTCAAGGAAGAGGTTTCTTCGACGGAATTTACCTTCTTACCTTGTGGAGCTCTTTCCGTGTGCCATTCAGAGTAATTGATCATCATATTATCAAGAAGCTTTGTTGCTTCACCAAGAGTGATGGACATAAAGGTACCTCCAGCAGCTGAATCCAATAGGTTCCGTGAAGAAAAATTCAGTCATGCATAAAAGGTTTGGATGATCATCCAAGTAGTCAGTCCATGGGTTGGGCAATTTTTAACCAGAGATTTCATTCTTTCCCATGCTTGTGCAACATGTTCAGTATCTAATTGTTTAAAATTCATTATGCTACTCCTCAAAGATATAATTTTAGCAGGGGGATAATATCTACCAATAAAAGCATCCTTGCATTTAGTCCATGAATCAATACTATTCTTAGGCAGAGATAGCAACCAATCTTTAGCTCTTCCTCTTAATGAGAAAGGAAACAATTTCAATTTAATAATATTACCGTCTACATCCTTATACTTTTGCATTTCACATAGTTCAACAAAATTATTAAGATCGGCAACAGCATTATCACAACTAACACCAGAAAATTGCTCTCGCATAACAAGATTCAGTAAAGCAGGTTTAATTTCAAAGAATTCTGCTGTAGTAGCAGGTGGAGCAATAGGTGTGCATAAGAAATCATTATTATTTTTGGTTGTGAAATCACACAACTTAGTATTTTCAGGGGTGGCCATTTTAGCAACAGTAAATAAAGCAAACTAGATAAAGTAAATGCAAGTAACTAATTTTTTGTGTTTTTGATATAGCAAACAAGATAGCAAATAAAGTAAAACTAGCAACTAATTTTTTTGTATTTTGATTTAGTGCAGCAAACAAAGTAGTAAATAAAACTAAGCAAGACAAAAACAAATTAAAGAGATTGGGATGTGGAGACTCCCCTTGCAGCGTGTCTTGATCTCCCCGGCAACGGCGCCAGAAAAAGAGCTTCATACGCGTACAGCACGCGTCCGTTGGGAACCCCAAGAGGAAGGTGTGATGCGTACAGCGGCAAGTTTTCCCTCAGTATGAAACCAATGTTTATCGAACCAGTAGGAGCCAAGAAGCACGTTGAAGGTTGATGGCGGCGAGATGTAGTGCGGCGCAACACCAGGGATTCCGGCGCCAACGTGGAACCTGCACAACACAACCAAATTACTTTGCCCCAACGAAACAGTGAGGTTGTCAATCTCACCGGCTTGCTGTAACAAAGGATTAGATGTATAGTGTGGATGATGATTGTTTGCAGAAAAACAGTAGAACAGTATTGCAGTAGATTGTATTTCAGTATAGAGAATTGGACCGGGGTCCACAGTTCACTAGAGGTGTCTCTCCCATAAGATAAACAGCATGTTGGGTGAACAAATTACAGTTGGGCAATTGACAAATAAAGAGGGCATGACCATGCACATACATATTATGATGAGTATTGTGAGATTTAATTGGGCATTACGACAAAGTACATAGACCGCTATCCAGCATGCATCTATGCCTAAAAAGTCCACCTTCAGGTTATCATCCGAACCCCCTCTAGTATTAAGTTGCTAACAACAGACAATTGCATTAAGTATTGCGCGTAATGTAATCAGTAACTACGTCCTCGAACATAGCACCAATGTTTTATCCCTAGTGGCAACAAAGACATCCATAATCTTAGAGATTCTGTCACTTCCCGCATTCACGGAGACATGAACCCACTATCGAGCATAAATACTCCCTCTTGGAGTTACAAGCATATACTTGGCCAGAGCATCTACTAGTAACGGAGAGCATGCAAGATCATAAACAACACATAGATATAACTTTGATAATCAACATAACAAGTATTCTCTATTCATCGGATCCCAACAAATGCAACATATATAATTACAGATAGATGATCTTGATCATGTTCGGCAGCTCACAAGACCCGACAATTAAGCACAATGGGGAGAAGACAACCATCTAGCTACTGCTATGGACCCATAGTCCAGGGGTAGACTACTCACACATCACTCCGGAGGCGACCATGGCGGCGTAGAGTCCTCCGGGAGATGATTCCCCTCTCCGGCAGGGTGCCGGAGGCGATCTCCTGAATCCCCCGAGATGGGATTGGCGGCGGCGGCGTCTCTGGAAGGTTTTCCGTATCGTGGCTCTCGGTACTGGGGGTTTCGCGACGAAGGCTTTAAGTAGGCGGAAGGGCAGGTCAGGGGGCGGCACGAGGGGCCCACACCCTAGGTCGGCGCGGCCAGGGCTTGGGCCGCGCCGCCCTATGGTGTCGCCACCTCGTGGCCCCACTTCGTCTCCTCTTCGGTCTTCTGGAAGCTTCGTGGCAAAATAGGACCCTGGGCGTTGATTTCGTCCAATTCCGAGAATATTTCGTTACTAGGATTTCTGAAACCAAAAACAGCAGAAAACAACAACTGGCACTTCGGCATCTTGTTAATAGGTTAGTTCTAGAAAATGCACGAATATGACATAAAGTGTGCATAAAACATGTAGATATCATCAATAATGTGGCATGGAACATAAGAAATTATCGATACGTCGGAGATGTATCAATCATCCTACTTTATTTTAAATCATAGAACCATATAGAACCTAGATACTTGTCATGTCCACATAAAATGTAGAAGACCTATCACTAATATATGGGTATCCCATGTGTTCATCTTCATCAGACCTAGATAATCATGTAGGGTCAACCAAGTGTAAACCCTAGATCCTATTACCAAAGCCATCATCCTTATTTATCCCTATTTAACATCACACCATTGTGATGAACTCTATATAGCAACCATGCTTAATATTTGGCATCAATTGCCATACACCCTAAACCCTAATAGTGTAACATGTTTATAAACCACCTTATTTAGGAACCAATTATTCTTTACTTGATGAATTCAAAAGTAAAACCTAGACAACCTCAACCTTAATTGTAATACTTCTTATTACTTAAGAAGTATGTTCTTCAAAAGTTATTCTTTTAAAGAAAATAAGGAACCATCATCAATCCTACCTAATAGGACCTATAACCAATAACCAGTTATCACCAGCAAGGTATACCAACCTTGATAGCAACTATTTATAATAAATTGCTCAAGATGCTTAGGCTCAACTCAACCCCACAAGCTCTAGCCATTGATGAAACCAATATGGTTGGGATCCATCTAATACTGACCCTAGAAACTAGTTGAAAACCATAGTAAACCCTAGAACTCACAAACCTAATTATTATACTTGTTCTTCATTAAAGAACATGTTCTTCAAAAGTTATTCTTTTGAATTATATAATAAGTAATCATCAACCATGCACTATAGGACTTAAAAGTGACAAACTGCTCTTTACATATTATACAACTACTATTCCTGGGTGTGTATGATTATTACTATGCATTTTACCACTTTCTTGTGATTCTAAAACAACACAACCCTAATAAGAACCTTGTTTATGAATCACTCTAAAAGTGCAACAAACCCGAAATCAATCATTACAAGTTATTAATCCTAAATCATCGGGGTTAGGTCACGCTTAGAACGATTGCATCCCATACTTATGCATTATTGCATCCTTGCCAATCTTTTAAACATTGTCCTTACCGGACGATGATGCTATTTCAGAATTTGGAGTTATTGCGTATCAAAGATCTTGCCTGCATAATCTTGCAGTCAAGAAAGGCAAGTTCATCACTTGCTCATGTCATTTGAGTATTTTTACCAAATTACTTGCAAAGTAATATGTTAATCACTATTGCATAAAAAGAAAAACCACTATTTTCATAACTATGAATATGACTATGTGGTGGGCAATGGAACCATGGATTGTGTTGATATGGTGGAGGTTCCATTGCAAGGGTTTATATCCATCTAGGATTAAACAACAAATGTCGTCCAGTGATTCTTGTGCCGTAATACCCGTGTTAACCATAAGATCTGGAGTGGGACGGAATAGTCAATCGTATTTCCACCTCTTGTACATCAACGGATGCGCTTTACCGTAGACACTTGTATTCCAAGGGTGCAAGCGGTGGGCTGGGGAAGCCTAAAGTCCCCACGGCATTGTCCGTAGACACTTGTAGCACGAGGAGCAAGCGGTGGGCTGGGGAAGCCTAAAGTCCCCACGGTTATTGCGGTCTATGATGGGTTGCATCTCCCGGCGAAGGAGTTCATGGTAGATAGTCCAGAACTATTGTCGTGGTCGGGGGCCATCCTTAATTGGTATAAGTACACCGGCGAGGACCCAGGGTCGGAGTTTGTAGCAAATGTTGGGTGTACGAGGTAGCGGAGGAATATGATTGGCTATGACCTTATACCGGGCCTCACACCAAAGGAAGTGTGGACGAGCCTGCAACTCGGTTGGCACCAAGGTTAAGATCTCTTATGGGTAAAGCAACACACCTCTGCAGAGTGTAATGAATCGTGACCTGTCACTCCCTGTTCTGAGTTTGGAACTGCGAACGCTGCCGGAAAGGAACTCCATGAAGTTCTAGTAAACCGGTGAAAGCTGACGGACATAGTTCTTTTGAAGAAAAGCAACCTTTTGAAGAAATGGTTATGAAAACCTGCATTGGTATTAGACTTTCTGGTCTAATGCTGTAGCTAGTGCATTAAACACCTCTTTCCTATAATGAACTTGTTGAGTACGCTCGTACTCATCCCACTCTTAAATCCCCTGCTTAGATATGGAGGCATCGAAGGAGGATCGACAGTGCAACTCGAAGGCCGAGGAGTCAACAACTACTTCAAAAGACAAGACCCTGTCAGAGGAGTCAGATACCACATCCAACAAGGAGAAAACCTAGATTAGCAATAGAAAGGAACTTTCTTCCTAAACCTAGCTCCTATTTGGCTAGAATCTATTCTTAGCCTCTCTAGCTAGTTAAATACTCTACAAATAGAGTTCGTGATAAGACTAGACTACGAGTCGTTCTTATGTAGTTATCTGCAATTTTACCTCATTGTAAAGTAGGAGGCTGTGATGATCTTATGTAACAGAGTCTGTGTGTAATTCTATAGACATGCCTTGGACCCGTATATGTTTCTGTTGTACCACTCTGAGCGATATAATACTAGTGGAACTGTGTTTCATTGGTGTTATATCAGACTTGCATACTACACCATGCAGTGGTATACCGGGTCACCACAGGTTACTAAGAGCAGGCCAATCATTGATGGTCACGAAAAGCAACGCTCGTAGGTTAAATGACTCATGTTTGTACTCATCCCATGCATGTACACCTAGTTTGCTCCACAACTGTAAGAGTTCTTCAAATAATGGCCGTAGGTACACATCAATGTCTTTGCCGGGTTGCTTTGGGCCTTGGATGAGCACTGGCATCATAATGAACTTCCGATTCATGCACAACCAAGGCGGAAGGTTATAGATACATAGAGTTACAGGCCAGGTGCTATGACTGCAGCTCTGCTCCCCAAAAGGATTCATTCCATCTGTACTTAGGCCAAACCTTAAGTTCCTCGCGTCATCTGCAAAATCCGGGAACTCTCTATCAATTGTCCTCCACTGCGACCCATCAGCGGGGTGTCTCAGCATCTCGTCTTTCTTACGGTCTTATTTGTGCCATCGTAACAACCTAGCATGCTCTTTATTTCTGAACAGACGTTCCAACCGTAGTATTATAGGAGCATACCACATAACCTTGGCAGGAACCCTCTTCCTAGGGGGCTCGCCCTCAACATCACCAGGGTCATCTCGCCTGATCTTATACCGCAGTGCAGTGCATACCGGGCATTTTTCCAAATTTTCGTACTCAGCGCGGTAGAGGATGCAGTCATTAATGCATGCATGTATCTTCAACACCTCTAATTCTAGAGGGCAGAGAACCTTCTTTGCTTCGTACGTACTGTCAGGCAATTCGTTATCCTTTGGAAACCTCCTCTTCATTATTTTCAGTAACTTCTCAAATGGCTTGTCACATATACCAGCCTCTGCCTTCCATTGCAGCAACTCCAGTGTGGCACCGAGCTTTGTGTTGCCATCTTCGCAATTTGGGTATAACTTGTTTTTGTGATCATCTAACATGCCCTTTAACTTTCGCTTCTCGTTTTCTGTTTCTGCATCTCTGTGTGCATCAGCGATGGCCCGACGAAGATCATCATCAATGGGCTCATCTGATGCCTCTTCATCTTCACCTCCTCCTGCATCTTCATCTTCATCATGCCCTGTTACAGTATCACCGTAGTTAGGGTACATATCATCATCCTCTTCTTCTTCGTCGTCGTCTTCCATCTTAACCCCTCTTTCTCCATGCTTGGTCCAACAATTATAGCTGGACATGAAACCTTTCCAAAGCAGGTGGAAGTGAATGACTTGCCATTCAGGGTATTGCTTTAAGTTCCGGCAATCAACACATGGACAACACATAAAACCATCCGCATGTGGGTTTTCCTGAGCCACACAGATAAATTCTTTTAGGCCCGAAGTGAACTCGGGTAGACGTCGGTCAACGTACATCCATTGCCGCCGGTTCATCTACATCAAATAATTAATTAAGTTTATCAAAAAACTATTACAAAACATCATAATCTTTATAAATAGTGGAAATTAGCACCGTACAAATGAAAGGGTAAAGTTGCTTAACCTTGATCGAGGAGGAAAGAAAGAGGAGAAAGCTTAAGTGTCGCTCCGGCATCTCATATAGTTTTTGTTTTGTGTAAAATCAAGCGGCATCATTCTCTCAGACATTTCATCGAGCACCTTATGTGCATGCCAAAGAGAAGCAAGGTAGCACTCAACACACACACCTTTCTCCTAGAAAAAAATGAAGTGAGTTGGCTGGTTGGGTGTGAGCTGAATATATAGGGCAAAGGGTCCTTTTGCACCGGTTCGTATTACGAACCGGTGTAAAAGATAGCTCATTTGCACCGGTTCGTAATACGAACCGGTGCAAAAGATCCCGCGCCTGGCACGTGCCTGACGACGAACCTTTAGCATCGGTTCGTGTTACGAACAGGTGCAAAAGATAGCTCATTTGCACCGGTTCGTAACACAAACTGGTGCTAAAGATCCCTCGAACGTCGAAAGGGCACGAACCGGTGCTAATGACCCTCTTTAGCACCGATTCGTGCCAAAATCGGTGCAAAAGCTCTTTGGGGCAAAAAACGAAAGCCCTTGTTTCTACTAGCGTTAGAATAGAAGATTTTTTCAGTGGAATGGATCTCTTACAAGAAAATAAATTCTGTGATGCCCTTGGGTTGTACGATTGGCTTTGAAAACCCCTATAAGAGTCCTTTCTTTACACTTTTGGAAGATTCTAAGTACTAAAACGGTAAAACCTCAGAGCATCTCCAGTCGTCACGTCCCCCAAATGACGTTTGGGGGACGGCGGACAAGAAATTGAGTAAAATGCGTTCCAGTCGCGTCCCCTAAAGCTAAATAGCGCCTCATTTTATGTCCGGCGTCCCCGGTAGAGACTCTAGGGGACGTCGGACACAAAAAACAGCGTCCGGACCATGCATGCAGCCCCTACTCCCCACATGTCATTCTCTTTCCCCACACTTTCTCTCACCTATTTTCCCACATGGGGTGGTCCCCTCTATTAAAATGCATGCATCCGGACGTTGTTTGAGGGACACGGCTGAGAAGGGCCTCTTTTTTATTTTTAGTCTCTTTTTGTCCGACACTGTCTCCAAACGAGCCCAAATCATCGTGCCGGACATTTTTTGAGGGATGCGACTGTCCTTTGAGAAGTAAAATGAAACATGTGTGTCTTTGTCTCTCTTCTCTCTATATAAAAAGATTTCCGCAAAGCACCTAAACAACCTATTCGCGTTGGCCATACAAAGCTAAACATTCAGAGTTATTACATTCTATAACTGAAATACTCGTCGTGTTAATTAACTTTTCTTTTCGTGAACTGGACTGTGTGTCAAGGATGCAGCTCGAAAAAGGTCAGCTAGAACCTACAAATAAACAGAAAAATTCAGCACTTTAACATCTGTATCTTTCAACTTGATCTGTCCGTGGATTTTCCTTTATCCATGACCCAACGCGCCCTTTCAAGAACGAACAGCCAACTGAGAGTCTAAGAACACAACTGGTCATCCAGATGATATAACTTGTACACAGCAGAATGCTTACATTAGCACTACGAAATATCCTAGTCGACAGTACAGAAAAATTCGGCCTGATAGCAGGTAAGAAGTTAACATGATAACCGATAAATTAAATATATTGTAGACCAGCTATAAAGATGAATACAAAACGAGGACAAAACGGTGCAATATGTAAACCTGAAAGTAGTTTCCAGGTTGGTATAATTCTTAGAATATTGATTATTGAACCTCTCACACTATATGAGAAAACAATATACCCTACTGCCCGAATTAACACTAGGAGTACAAATTGTTTCCTGAGAGCAAAATCAATCATTTTTTTTAAGAGGGAATAGCTGCGGCTTTATTAAAGCCCAGCCATGTCCTGGGTTAATAAGTTACCAATACAGTCAGGAAAAATAATAAACCAAGTCTTACAAATTTCTAAGCCGCAACCCTCCTTTGCTAATACATGAGCAACTCGATTGGCTGTACGCCGTGCCCACTTCACATTGTAGTCGATCATCTCCCTTAGCTCCCGTTTAATATCTTCAACCAGCGGCCCATGCATAGACATGTCCTTCATCTCGTTATTCAACTTGCACACCACCGATAAACTATCATTTTCCAGGATGATCTTCTGAAGCTTTAGCTTCTTTGCCAGAACCAAGGCTCGCTGGCAAGCACGGAGCTCCGTGTCCTCCGGGTCAATCATTTACTGAGAAAGAAACGAATGAGCTCATAGTATATATTTGGGAGCACCTAATTGTATACCTATCTACACTACTTAAAAACGAATATATTCCTTATTCTGCCTAACCAATACGTCAAACTTTGGTCGTCCATCGTCCGTTACTCGGAAACTCCGTCGATCGCAACCTCACGCTAAATCCCATTCGCCCAATACCGAATCGTTTTTTTTCTTCTCTGCGCAGTCCCTCCCCACGAGTGCGAGTTCTCTTCTCCACCCAGTCCATCCCCACGAATGGATCGCCGCCGCCGCGGCATACCCTTCGCGCTGGCCGGGAAGGCCACTTCCATGCCGCAGATCCACGCCACGCATTGGAAGGATGCGCACCTGGTCCTCCTCACGCACATCATCCTCCATTGACGCAGCCGCCACCGGATCTCCACCTCCCCCCACCGACGTCCCTCCCTCAGCGCCCCACCGGCGACCTCCCGGGTCAACTGCACAACCAGCGCCCATCCCCCGGTAAGCACGTACAACCGGTGCCCCTCCCCATGTCCCTGCACCACCGGCCGCTTCCTCCACCATGGCCCAACGCCAGCTCTTGAATGGTCGCCGCAAGATTGGGCGCTCCTTGATCCACAAGCCTTACTTCGTGCCGGCTGCTGTCGTACATTAATCTCAACAACCTTCAGCAGAAAATGCCGAAGCTCCTCATCAAGCCCCTCTACATCAATGACAACTGCAAGGTCAAGGAGAGAGGCCTCAAGATGTAGAATGGTCATGTATGTATACATTCCTCTCAGATATCCAGTAGTTTCCTTTACTCACTGCAGATTGGCGAGAAAAAGAAATGCATGTAGAATGGTCATGTATGTATACCTTCCTCTCAGATACGTTCCTACATGTCATGTTCTTTATGTTAAGTTGATGTTACCTTTCTGTAGCTTATACAAGATGGCTTATACAAGATGGCGGTATTCAATATCCAGGAGGATCTAATTTGGAATTTGGAAGGAGAAAAATTGAGATGGTCGTCGATCTGAGACATTCTTTGTTAATTCAGGGATTTCCAAATAAGAACACTTATACAAAAGCATTCATCTATTTTACCACTTGACTGAAATATTAGCTTCGAAACATTCATGATGTTTCATTATAATCTATGTTTCTATGTCCACCTAGATGTCTGGTTACTACCAATTTATGCCTTCTTAATTTTTTGGGTTGTGGTTGACAATATTTTATTTCTGCTTATCAGTTATGCCAATTAGTTGTATTTGTAACTTGGCCAAGACATGTTTTTGGAAGCTCCTAATATCCCATATCTTTGCTTTTGCACTACAACATATATGTCCCATATCTTTGCTTTTGCACTCCAGCATATATCACCAGTTTAGCTTGAGCCATATCCAACAGATGCCCTCAAAAGTTTAGCTTAACACACAGTTAACCAGTTTCATGTTTAGATTTAGCTCGAGGAAGCATTTGGTTAATATTTATATCATTGTATATGCATACTGCTTTTCATTTGCTGCAGTCCTGGAGTGATGAGGATGTCAACAATTTTAAATGAGACAACAAGTTTGGAAGGTGAAAATTGCTTCAATATTGTCATTAGCAACAATATATGCAATTTTTCTTGCTGGTACTTTTCTTGCATAATTCTCAACCTTAAACACCCTATGTCCCAGCCACAGGGGTAACCAATCATCGGCTACTGCTGCACTAAGTTGTTGGTGAGGACATCCAGGTATTGTGTAGGCAAGATATATGGTGGTAAACATTGTGGTCATTAGTCCTTGATATGGTCACTCTACTCTTATGCCATTAATACCCAATGATAAGTAGATTTTCTATTTCAGCACTATTCTATGTACAATCCAATGTTCAATTTGTTATTTACAGTGGTACGATAGGTAATACTATCTAATCCTACATGCTTGTCTTGTGGTTCATCGCCAAGTTTTCATTTTTAGTTCTGTATCAAATAGGTATTGTGAACTAACAATGATATATTCGAGCAGGGGGACGGAGATGCTCAAGAATGTGTCCCAAGTTCGAGAAGCTGCCGAAGATGGTGTACGACTACTACACCTCTGGCGCAGAGGATAAGTGGACGCTCAGGGAGAACTGGTAGGCTTTCTACAGAATCCTATAAGCTACGTGTACTCCAACCCTCGAAAGTAGCAGGTTTTAGGCTTTCAACTCTATTATACTCAATTTTATTTAGCATCAGCAGCATAAATGTCCAGGAAAAGAAATGCAGCAGATGAGGTTTAGGGTCAAAGTTTTGAAACGATGGCATTCGTTTTGGGGTGTAGCTACAAGTGTCATGTTGTTTAATTTTTATTTTATTTAAGAATTGTTGGATAAAGTCAGATGATTCCTTCTGAAACTTTTACACTCCAATGTTATGACTAGATCGCAGTCTTGACAGGCTGGGCATAAGTTGATTGGTTTGCTTTGTCATATACGTCCTTTGAATGGTCATAACAAATTAGATGACAATGGTAGCTAAAGCGAACAAATAACATTGAGTAGTGGACCAAAGATCAGACAAACTTTGTCATATACGTTCTTTGAATGGTCAAAGTAGATGACAAGTTTGTCAGGAACTCTCAGATATGATAAATGACATTAATATACTACACGCGCATAAGTATTCATCTAAGAAATAATTTATCGAAATTCAGATTCTCCTAATTTTGTCAAGTAGGGAGCATCGTATCTCACTGTTTAAATCATTTCAGGTTCCGGCCATGTGTGTCGGTCGACGTGTCCAGTATCGACATGGTCACAAATATCTTGGGCTTCGACGTGTATCACGATCTCTCCCTTAGCCATGAAGATAATGACTCATCCTGAAGGAATCAGATTTGCATGTGCCAGTCTCTTTCACAGGTTGTAGAGCAATGTTCTCAGTGAGAAATTTATCAGTCACACTACTGCAAGAGCAGCTGCATCTGCATGAACCATAAGCTGGCCTGCACTCTCAGGGTAAGTCAGCACATGCCCACCTTTGGTGCTCAGTACATTCTGAACTAAACACCCTCCAAAGATTGAACGCTTCCGCATAGTTGTTTAAGAAACTGCGTACATGTTTAGGCTGAAGAATTGTCTAAGAATCTTAATTAATAGTGTCATTTGTTGCCAGGCACAGGAAGAGGTGTTCATATGCACACAGATCCTCTCTTGTAATTTAAACAACAACATGAATCTTTTCTCCGTATAGAAAATCGATGATCAGTTCCTTTATCTCCCATTTCTCTCTTTGATAATTGTCAAGTTTGCATTATCCGGTTATTAAATATCTAATGTCAAATATACATCATCCTGAAACTTAAGGATAGAACTGCGTGGCTATTATTTGGGAGAATATAGTCATGGTTTGGGTAGGTTTTATGAAATCCTAAGTTTTAATTCAAGAAAAGTCTAGGTGTAGTCCTTGCTTACGGGCTCCTGATGACGACAATTACAGACTGGCTTAGCAACTTATGATGCCTAAGCAATATGATGTGCTTCCATATATTGTTCTGGAGGATGCAGTCTTTTAAACATCCAGCATCCCCCGCCACCGATTCCGCTTAATTTGCCAGCTTCTACTGATAATTGATCACAACAACCATGACCATGAAGATATACCTCCAGGAATTTCATTGACCCGGGCTTTAGTCTGTGATGTGGAAACACACTATATTGCTTTGCAATGTAGCAAGGTAAATACAAGCTAATTTGTATCCTCTTACATACTTTTTCTTATCTACCGTTCTAATTTGGAGTCCACATGAAGTAATGTAGTATATTTAGTTGATGCATAGGTCCACATGTTGCTGTAGTGTATGACTATATAGTTTCCAAAACAACTCAAATTCTCCATGTGCATCACACTTATTCAAATATTCCCAGATAACTATTACTGAAGTGCCATACCGTAGTAGATATCTCATATACAGTCATGTCATATTTACTGCATGGTTGACCTTGTAATTTATGTTCCACAAGAGATGGAGAAAGATGAATCTATGTAGGTTGTTGCAGGCAATCTTTTTAAAACATTGATTATTTGGCATCGGGTGTTGATGTATTGTCTGAAATTTGATTATCCTGGATCCAAACAGAACTACACCTGGTTCAGTAGGTCAGGTTTCTTTGCATTTGCTTTTTGTTCCATTCATATATCTTTTTAGCTATCATTTCTGCTTGGGTCACCTTTATTTGCTTTGCAAGATACAAAAAATAAACTGTTTTTGTTGAGTTTTCATTGATATAGGTTTGACTATCCAGTAGATCCGAAGACAAAAGCTGGTGTCTTGATGAAATAGCAAAGCTTCACTTGTTTTCTCTTGAAACTTTTGGGCACTAACCAATTAGATATATCAGCCGTGGGTATTAAAATCAGAACACTGAAAATATACTTATTTCCACATCGCAAAAGCCTCCTTTTCAGCTTATTTCTTCTATGCACTGCCTGTTGTGTTTATACTTGGTCTACCTATTGCAGCCTTTTGTGATATCGGAAACACCAATGCTCGATGTTGGTCAGTGTTGCTAGGTTCGTGGCATGGATGTGATTCGGGGAGGGCATTTTATTTTTTTCTTACACACGGTCATCAGGATTCGACCCATCAAGGTATATCATGGATTGATGTACCCATTACAAAATAGAGATTTTATGGATATTTTCCGTGGAATATGTTGATTGTGCCACTTTATGCCTCTTGCTTTCACTACCTAAGATGGTACGTGAGACCATGCATGCATGTTGATGTTTCTTAATGTAGACTGCTTGTGTGCTCTGAATCGCATCAGGTTGTTGATTTAGTTCAAAAATTTGAGTGGCTAACTGTCAGATGACTTTCCTAATGCTAATACTCTCCGGATCTCTTGCCCCGCCGGTGCCCCTCCCCAGATCTCTTTCCTAATGCAGTCCTCCTCTCCCGTGGTCCAGCGCCGGTTCCAACAAGAGGGTTGCAACCCTGCCCTTCCGGCGTTTGGGGAGGATCGAGGGTCGCCCCTCCGCCCTCTGGGACTCCTCCAGACTGCTGCGACGGCGTGGACTGCAACGAGCCCTGGTCTGGATGCCCGCACGCGTGTATGCATGTATGCTGCATCCAAGGTCGATAAGGAGTCATGAGCTCCCTGCCGTCGTTTGGTTTCTAAGGTATCATGTATGTGCTCTATCTGATTTCAATTATTTTTTCACCGTATAGTAGATAATTTTGTAGTAGTGGCTTAGTATTTTTCTCTGCATAGTAGATAATTTCGGATTAGTGTCTAAGTAATTGTTGAGGAACACTGGCTGCAAAGCAGCATCTTATCTTCGTATTGTCACATTGCGGGCTACTGAAGGTGTCTCAATATGCCACAGTGGATTGCAGGCCAGAAAGTTGCTACATCGCAGGCTATAGGAGGCGCAGAATGGGTTGAAAAAGAAAATAAAGGGATGCTGGTCATTTTAGGACTATTGTACTTGCAATGTGCATCAAAGTCAAATGATTTTTTACATGCCTTGTTTTCCCGTGACAAGCTAGAGATGTACCCGGAAGTGATGAGGCGCTTGGATGACATTGTTGATAATTTTTACAGTATACCTATCAGATTTCTCTATTCCAACCATTTAGATTGTTCCTTGCTGAAACGAATTTAATTCTGTAGAGAAAACTAGAGTCTTCTTAGGTACTGGATTTGCTATAGTCTGCAAGTTTTTTGATAGTGCGTGGTCTTAGGAATAATGTATATGCTTTCATGTATGCTTTCAAGCGGTGTTTATTTATGAACTTGTGGGCAATGTTTTTATCCAGTTACAGTATATATTCATTTTCTAAAAGGAATGCAAGCAGCTCAGCCTCTACGCATCTTTAGAACTGCATTCCCGAGGCAGGCGAGATGCTGGCTGAAGGGGCTTCGAAGGCTTGAAGCTTTAATCTTAAGGGAGGAGGGCCCGGTGGTAATGGGGGAATGCTTCTCTGCTTGGACAAGATATTTACATGTCCTTTAACATGTATGATATATGTATAATACTATATGAATATGAATATTTTGAATAGAGTGTTGAAGTCTAAGCACATTGTTGTAGTTCCATTCATTCTATTTATGTGAGGTCACTTTTCCTACAATATATATGATCTAACTGGTTTTCACCATCTAACTTGACACAATGGGTTTGGAAATATTATGTACTCCCTCTATCCTAAAATAAGTAACTCAACTTATATAGATATACAAATGTATAACTAAAATATGTATACATACTTTTCAATATAGATAAAACTAAGTTATTTATTTTAGAATGGAGGGAGTACCTATCTTGACAAAACTAAGTTGTTTATTTTAGGATGGAGGAAATACCAATCTTTGTTGGCAGATTGTGATTTATTTCTGCTAAGTAGATATAACTGGCATGAACAATTACAATAATGATTTGTTTGAATTTAAACCACTGTTTTGCTTCATAATCTGTTTTGTTACCCGTGGCAACGCACGGGCATTTTACTAGTGGCAAAGAGAAATCTCAACTGTTTCAGACTATATAAAGAAAGAGAATTTCAGTATAAATGGAAAGTGTTCAGCACAGTGCAATGATGCCCTGCTCAGTACATGACGTTAATGTATAAAATGAAGCAAATATGTCAGATGCCATCAGCTGAAATAAATAGTTAAACACTTGAAAAAAAAATCTTTATAATTGTTTGGAGAAGTTCATGGTAGAGAAACTTGATTAAACTTTAATTCAGATATTCGGAAAATGCGCAGGCAAGGAAATTGGGCCGTCGGAGATAATTAGCCGAATATGGTTCAACTATTTGCAGCGTCTTCTTTCTAAGGTGAAGACCAACCATCCACGCCTCTGTGTCGCCAGACTTCACCTTGGACATGAGGTATACAACATGTTCATCAGGAGCAATACTCAGGGTCGGGTATGCTGTTGCCAGGTCCTTGAATGCCCATTTCCCACCACTACCATCTGATAGCTCATGCATCGAGTCATACAAGTCAACAACATCAACAATGTGCCCCTTGCGCCAGTAGTCCCAAGAAAGGTGCCTGTAACATGTTCTGATCTTCCAACCGTCAGGGACAGGCATGGGTTCCACACGGTGACAATTACGGATGAGAATCTCCGAATCGTATATGATATCTGTCTTGTCAAGATCATTGGTCATCCTCTTGCAGCTCTTATAGTTTTTGTTAATACCAAGACCCTGCCTGAATCGACAATCTATCTCTACAAACTTGATGAAACCATCACAGACGACGACATCCCGGATCCGCCTCGAGTTGCCACTATGTTGCTGGTCGAATTCAGCATTGGGCAGTGGGATGAAACGGAGGACGGGGTCCTTGTCAAGCACGTTGCAGATCTTGATGCCCCGCCACAGGTCGACCCAGCCTACCTCGCCTCCTCCAAGCACGATCGTTTTGTCGGTTATATAGGGCATTTCTCTATGGTCGATATCAGGAGATTTCTCGAGCTCTAACCGCGAGCGGCGGATCCAGTCGGCCGTCTCAGACGAGAAGACGTGGAGTTCATAATTCATGGTGGAACACGTTGAGACGAGATCGGCGAGGAAGAATTCCCCGTCAACGTCGTCGCGGGGCAAGATGCAGATATACTGGTTAAATCCAGTCCAGCGAGGGAGATCCGGGATCAGGTTGAGCGTCGGCGTGCAACCGGCCTTGTATAGGAAGTACTCGTCGAGCACATGATCAGGTATTCCATAGGTGTAGCTCGGAATTCGCCGGCCAGAGGTGAGGGCCACGCGGAGGAGCACGAGGTCTTTCTCAGAGGAGACAACCTCCGGCACGCGTTTGAAATCCTCGCGGCGGAGTTTGGGGCCGTGGACACAGAAGTAGGAGACGGCCGGGGGATTGGCGAGGTGGAACGTGACCCCGACAGTGTGGCCGGTGGTCGTCATGGCTTCAGCGGTAGTGGCGTTCCTGCCCTCGCCGAAGTGGGCCTCTCTCTGGAGGACAACCGAGGCCGGGTAACAGTTGCCGGCGGCGGCATCGGTGGCGGCGGGGGGCTGGAAGGAGAATACGTCCATGGAGGTTTTGTGGAGTTCACCGAGGACTTGTGTAGATTAGGACTGGGTTTTGTGGGCTTTACCGTGGGCTCACCAGGAGTGGTCCACTTCCCAGCCTCCGCAAGGGAGGAGCACCACTAGTACCCGGGGCCTCTATACACCGACCGGGTCGGTGCGGACGCGGTGCCGCACACCCCCCGACCCGGCGGTTGTGTGGTGGGCCACGGCCCATCAGTTTAGGTCATTTTTATTTTTATTCTATTTCTATTTTTTCTGTTTACATATTTTCGTTTTTTTAAAAAAGAAGATTTTTTTAATCCGTTTTTAAATCTGGAAGTTTATTTTTTTTGTCTTTTTTAAAATAATCTTTTCAAAAAAATAGATATCTTTTTTTTAATTTAAATATTTTTTAGATTGAACATTTTTTGGAATGAACATTTTTTAGAATGAACATTTTTTCAAAAATTCGATTTTTCCCAAAATTTGAACATTTTTCAAAAATGAACATATTTAAATTTGAACATTTTTCAATTATGAACATTTTTCGGATACGAATAATTTTTAGCTTTGAACATTTTTCGGATATGAACAATTTTTATCTTTGAACATTTTTCGTTTTGAACACTTTTTAAATTTGAACGCTTTCCGAATTTGAATTATTTTCAAATTTGAAGTTTTTCGATTTTTTTTTAAAATAAAAATAGACAGAAAAGAAAACAAAACAAAAAAGAAAACAGATAAAGAAAAAACAAAAACAAAAACAAAAACAGAAAACGAAAAAAAGGTGAAAATGGGTCAGGCCCAATACCCGACCAGGGTGTGCGGTGCCTGGTAGGCACCGACCTGGTCGGTGTATAGGATTCCCGCTAGTACCCTGAGGCATATATGCTAGTTGTCCATCTCTGAACTCACTCCCATTATGCAAGATATCAAGAATCAAAATGAACTCCATATGATGGCTCTGTTTTGTCACTTGCACTGTTGTGGCTGCACATAGTGATTGCATAAGCAATTGTCATAGGGCAGCCACTGTTTGATAGGAACATAGCATGCTTAGCTACAGGTTTTCCTTTAAAACATGGAACAACTAGAGTACTGCTTTGTCCATCTCGAATCAAAAGCAAAGTAACATGATGTAGATAAGCAAAAATGGGTGCGCTTGTTGCACTAAGATCCACAACAAATACATGTTCCACCTTAGGATTGTATACATATGTGCTCTGCAATTTTGTAGCATCAGTAGCAATCGTAAACGTGGTAGGGAATTCGGTACTTCCGGGATCCCATATCATTGGCACAGGCAGACTAACCATAATATTGGGAATAGAAGTGGCAGCATACATAATCATGCAGGGCAGTGTATTTGGTTAAAAAATTACTGCATGTGGCAAACCTTCCAAGGAAGACAATTAACAACCGGAGGATTTTCATTATGGTATTAAGATGCATGTATTGCGATTCGTAGCATAGAAAACAAAAAATTCATACCGCAAGAAACGAATAACAAGCCAAGATCTAATCTAGTAGATGGCAGCAACAAGGTGAAGATCACCATACCCTCGAAGATCGCTAAGCGTTAACGAGATAAATCTCGTGGTGGATGTAGTCGATCACTTGCCGCTTTCAAAAGAGCGTAGAAGATCTTGATGGTGCCACAATCGGGCAGCACCTCCGCACTCGGTCACACATACGGTGTTAATGACGATGTCCTTCTCCCCGTTCCAGCGGGCAGCGGATGGTAGATCCTCCTCCGACCACCAGCACGATGACGTGGTGACGGTGGTGGTGGAGATCTCCGGCAGCGTTTCGCCGTAAGTACCGCGGGAGAATTAGGAGGAGGGAGTAGCTAGGGTTTGGGAGAGGGGGGCTCTTGGGCGCCGGCCTTGGTGCCCCTTGGGTGGTGCGGCCAAGTGTGTGTTGCCCCCTCCTCTCTCCCTCTCTTTATATAGGTGGAACCCCCTAGGGTTGCCCCAAAACCCCCTTGAAGTCTAACTCCAAAAACTACCATAATGGGGAAACCTAGGTGGATTGGGATTGCTCCCTTTCCTTGTACCTTGGCCGGCCAAGGTGGTGGAGTCCTCCATGGACTCCACCTTCCCTCTTGGTTGGCTGGCTAGGGTTGGTTGAGTCCATCCGGTACTCCACCTTCCATAGTGATTTATTCCGGAAGCTTCTAGAAAATTCTAGTGCCTTCCATAAATGCACCGGATCATTTCCAAACTTGGAAAGTGACTTTCTATATATGAATCTTATTCTCCTGACAATTCTGGAACTCCTTGTGATATCCTGACTCCGGACAATATTCTAACTCCATTCCATATTCCATATCTACTTAAAACGATATCAAACCTTAAGTGTGTCACCCTACGGTTCGAGAACTATGCGGACATGATCGAGACTCTTCTCCGATCAATAACTAATAGCAGGACCTGGAGATCCATAATAGCTCCCACATATTCAACGAAGACTTCATGATCGAAGAACCATTTACATAAAATAACGATTCCCTTTGTCTCGCGATATTTTACTTATCCGAGGTTTGATCGTCGGTATCTCCATACCTAGTTCAACCTCGTTACCGATAATTACTCTTTACTCGTACCGTGGTATGACATCCCTTGTGAGCCAATCACATGCTTGCAAGCTAGTTGGATATCATTCCACCGAGAGGGCCCAGAGTATATCTATCCGTCATTTGGATGGACAAATCCCACTTTTGATACACGTGCCACAACCCTATACTTTCCGAACACTTAATGCCACTTTTATAACAACCCATTTACGAAATAGTGTTTGGTATCATCAAAGCATCCATCCGGTGTAGGTGATTAACATGATCTCATGATTGAAGGATTAGTTTATTATGTATCATAAAGCTTGAAGCACAATGAACTTAATGATTTGATCATATGCTACGCTTACTATGGGTGTATGTCCATCACATCATTCACCTAATAATATGATCTTGTTATTAATAATATCCAATGTTCATGATCAAGAAACCATGATCATCTATTAATCAACAAGCTAGTTTAACAAGAGGCTTACTAGGGACTCCTTTATGTTTACAAAACACACAAGTATTAATTTTTCCGGTTAATACAATTATAGCATGGGATGCAAATATTTATCATGAACACTAAATAATAAAAATAAATACTTTTATTATTGCCTCTTGGGCATATCCCCAAAAGTCTCCCACTTGCACTAGAGTCAAGAATCTAGTTTACATTTGTAAAGATATAACATCTTGACCTTTTGGTTCTTATCATGTTTGCTTATGGGAGAGGTTTCAGCCAATGAATCTGACATTCTTAGAAACGTATGTATTTTGCAATTCATTTGCGTCTCTACCCATCACTCAGTTTTTCAAATGATTCGGCATTAATCGTCTATGTTTGGTCTTCTGGTGTAATCTTAATTCGGTTGTCTGAAATATGTTACCAATATTGTCACATACAATATAGCTTCATAGTTCTGATACTACCGGAACTACACCAAGTTCTCAAAGAAGTTGACTCAAACACCCTCGGTCATTGTCAAAACAATGATATACTGAGTTCTCTCATTTACGGAAAGAAAAAAACGTTCCGCTCCTCTCGCCCCCCGCGCGGGCGAGCAGGGGCGAACCCTAGCCGCCGCGCCTCCCAGGCCCTCTCTTCCCCCTCCCTCTCTGCGCCGCCGCCGGCGCGGGCCGCCGGGCGTTGCCTGTGCGGTGCCGGCGGCGGCGGGCGGACCTTCCTCGCGAGCGCGGAGCCCTGGCGCGGCGCAGGGCGACCCGTGGCGGTGCTCCTCGGCCTTCGGCGGTCTGATGCGGCGGCGTGGAATCCGCGTGTCGGGTGGAAGGAGGCGCAGCGGCGCCGTCGTTGGCGGCGGAGCGGCGGTCGGGAGGGGTGGTGGCGGCGGCCTCCGTTCGGCCAAGATCTGGGCCCCCTTTCGGGCCCGATCTGGGCTTGGCGGGCCGTAGGCCCCTGGTCCGACCTGGCGCTTCCCTGGTGGCGGAAGAGGCGCGGCGGCGGTGGCAGGGTGGTGGCGACGCCATGGCCGGCCTGCTGCAACTTGGCGGCGAGGACTTCACGGGCCTGGTTGGGCTCGGCCGGGCCAGGAGGGGCCTGGTTTGTCCTTGCTGCTTCGTCCGGTCGGCTGCCGTGAAGACCGCAGGTGGTGGTCGTCCGGTGGAGGTTGTTCCCTCCCGCCGGCAGTGGTGTGCTACCCCGGGCCCTGCTGTCTCCCTCTTCTTCCTCTAGGCCTTGCGCCAGTGTCCACGGCGAGACAGCGATGAGGGCTTCAAGACCGTGGGGGCGTGCGTTGGTGGGCGGTAGGTTGGGGGGAGCTCCTCGAATCGTCCAGGATGGTGGATTTGGGGTTGGGAGAAATCCATGTCGGCTCATCCGACTCTGACGCGGTGGCGCCCGAGGGTGCCGCCTTACCTTCTTGGAGGGCGTCGGTTGTACCCCCTGTCCATTTCCTTCCGTGTACCGGGGGAAACCCCAGGAGTTCTCCGGACAGCAGCGGCGTCGTCGTCGCTCTCCTTGTTGAAGGTGCTGTTTTGGTATGCGGCGGTTCGAGGTGCTAGGAGTGTGGTGGGCATTCTCCGGAGGACGCAGCGGTTGCGGGGTCATCATCGTTCTGGTCGAGCTACCGATGTCGGCTTTTGTTTTCTCTTCTCTTTCTCTTCCGTTTCTTTTGGGCCTGGTTGTGCTGCGGCCCCAGCATGCTTGTATCGTGTGGTTGCTATATTAATATAGCGGGGCGAAAGCCTGTTTCGAAAAAAAAAAACAATGATATACTCTGCCTACATTTTGTCGAATCCGTCACAATATTTAGAACTTATCTAAATCTAGCAGAGACTTCTTCTAGCCCATTGTGCTACCTTTTAATAAACACATTAGCCTAATTTAGATTGAAATTTATTTTTTTATATATGTGACCAAACTAATACTGGTGTAACACCTTACAGCGATTTGTTTGTCATTACCCCATATAAAACTACATATTTATATCCTCGGCTCTGACAAAGCACTCAGGGATATTCTTATTGTTGTCCAATGATCATCTTATGAATCATTCTGATATATGCTCATAACATCTTAGAGCATAGACCATCTGATTGTGTACATATTATTCGTGATCTAAAATCACTCATGTGTTTTTAATCATTGAGTGCCAAATACACTCATGTCTTGTTTAAACCCCCACATGGAAAAGAACACCTTCTTGACGTTTTCATATTGAACTACTTCAATATTCATTCTATGTACTTTGACTTAAACTTATTATGCGCTTCAATCTATCTCCATAGATCTTGATGCTAAATATGTTTTTAGTCTATATCCTTTCATTGAAGCTAATTTTCAATGAAACCTTGTAATCACATCAAGTACATGATTCCATTATTTATAATCAACGATATGTCATCTACATAAAGTATTATAGATATGTCTCAGTGCTCTCACTTAATTTCTTGCAAATGCAAGCATCTTCATTATTCCTGATGAAATCAAAACTCTTTGATTATTTCATCCGGTGAAGATTCCAACTCCTTGATACTCACTTCATCCAGTGACGTTTATATACATATCTAGTATTCTACGGACTAGAAAAACTCTCAGTTGTATCTTGTATACACCTTTAATACACACTTCTGTTAAGGAATTTATTTTTCCATCCTACTAACATATCTCATAAAAGAAATATGTAGCGATTACTAGAACAATCTGCGTAGACTATAAGCATTGCTTCTGAAGATCTAATCTTATCGTAGTCAACTTTTTGAACTTTGTCGTAAATAGTCTTTCGACAAGTCGAGTTTCTTCAAGTATATTGTATCCAAATATATTAATTTTATAGATCCATTTACTTTCAAAAAGTATTTATTCCTTCGAAATGTTCACCAAGCTCCAAGCTTGATATAGATACTATCTTGGATTTTATGGCTCTCAACCATTTTAACGGAGTCAGGGCCCATCATAGCTTCTTTATATGTAGTTGGTTTATCATTGTTCAAAATCAATCCTTTGACCATAAATCACTTATTTGATCACAAAGTAAACCATACCTACAAGGTTCAATAGGTACTTCGATCTCCATGACTATAACACTTTGTAGACATGGGAGACATGATCGTCGTGGCCGCTTCTGGAACCATTTCCGATGCTGTGCTACTATGATTATCATGCTCAGGTTCATTAACCTTATTAAGTTCCATTGTCCTCCCACTCAAATACTTCGCTAGAAAAAATTTCTTGGAAATAAGCAAGAAACATCGATAAACACTTTTGTCTTTGACTTCATAGTGGAAAAAATTCCCAATTTGTTCTCTGGGATAACCAACAAAGACATTCATCCGATTTTGGTTGTAAACTCATTTACTTATGCTATGCATACCAAATTTTAAGAAAGGACTATTAGGGTTTATACCCATGCCATAACTCATATGGTGTCATTTCAACGGATTATGATGACGCTCTATTTAGTGTAAAAGTGGTAGTCTCTAAAGCATAATCCATAAAATATAATGGCATTATTTTTTTTACTCATCATTAATACAACAAGGTTCGGATACGTCTTTCGAATACTCCATCATAACTATGATGTTCCAAGAAACGTGAGTTGTGGAACAATTTCGTAACTCTCTTAGATGTTTGCTAAACTCGTAATTCAAATATTTTCACTGTGATCCAATCATACATATTTGACTTTTCTATTACGACAATTTTTACTTCATGCTGAAATTTATTTGAATCTATTCAAATGTTTCAGACTTCTTCCTCATTGAATAAATATATCCATATATAAACACTCAATTCATTGTTGGAAGCTTTCATGAAGTAGAAGAATCTTCCGCACACAACTATGCCCAATGAACCACATACATCATCATGTATGTTTCCACTAAGTCATTTCCCGTTCAACTCTTGGCCTATGAACGGTATTTCAGTCATTTTATTTAGAAAATATTTGCAAGTGCCAAATGATTCAAAAATAAAATGACTCCTAAAAATCCATTTGCATGGAGTTTCTTCATGCGTTCCTTTCTAACATGACCTAAATGGCTGTTCCACAAATAAGTGGAATTCAAATCATTTGCCTTATGGCATTTTAGCGTCAGTGTTATGCATGTGTGTTTCACCATTAAGATTTATAATAGCTTATCCATCGTAGATGGAGTACGGTCATAATTTGAACAACTCGTTGTTTTCATTTGAGCAGAGCAAAATAACAATTATTAAGTTATTTATGATAAATCTGGAAAGCTAGGTAGAATGCCAACGACGAACACAATAACATTTTATTTTGTTCTAGACGTGCATTATTACCACATTCCTTGTCAGTCACTTAGGTCATTGTATTCTTGTATTGCGTTGTGTTGTATGAAACCTCATACCAACTAATATGGTAAAAATACCCAAGAATTCCATTGTGTGACCAATCAAAGAATACATTCATAACATGTATATCATCTATATACACCTGAGCTAGACTTTTTAGTCTTTTTTTCTTTCTGCCAAAATCTTTTTGTAGTTTCTCTTTCGACTTTCCTCATATTTTAGAAAACACTTCAACATCAATAACTTCTAGGCTTGTTGGTAAAATACCAATAACCTTGAGGTTCGCACTTTGAAGTTGATCATCACATGACAAGTGTTCCGGATTTCACTATTAGTAACTTTTTAATGTGATGAACAATTCCACTCATAATTTTATCCATCAAATCATGACAACTTCATGATGAAGTTACTATGGCTTACATGGATATGCGAATAACGTTACTTCCCAACTAGTTGGAGGATCAGGACGCCTAGCATCTTCAACCTTCGTACATTCCCATAAAAGTTATGAGTTTATGTAGTCTCACAAAATTATATTCTATTATCTTGTAATAAGGTCTTAGATATCACATATATCTCACACCTTGCTTATTTCTGAAAACAAACTTTTCAGCTCCTTACTTTTCAAACGGATTTGAACATCAAGTTTCACGGAGACAAGATAATTTTAGATACTAATTGAAACTATTGCTTTTTGAATCAGCAATTTGAGGATTACCAAAAGTTTGCAATAGTACTTAATTATTTCTTGATTCTTTAACGATACTGTACCATTCCGTAAAGTTACTTGTCAGATTTAGGTGTGTTTCTATCTCAATTACAAGCCTAGCGTAAAGTAGAAAACGGATGCCAATTCTACAAAATTTAATTTAAATACAATTTAGACTTTGTTCAGGATAAATTTGAGTTCACTATTAATTCTTAAATTAACTAGGTGAACTCCCACCCAAAACAACATCCCTCATGTTGCCTTAGTGATTACACGAACCAAATCCACTACACAAAGTCCAATCATCACGAGAGATGATGTAGCTTCAATGGCGAACATCGACATGTTCATCATATCATCTATACGATTCATGCTTAACCTTTCGGTTTGCCGTGTTCCAAGGCCATGTCTGTACATGCTATGCTCGTCAAGTTAAACCTTAGTTTCCGCATGTGCAAATCTGGCTTGCACCCGTTGTATGCACACGTTGAGTCTATCACACCCGATCATCACGTGATGCTTTGAAACAATGAGTCTTAGCAACGGTGCTAACTAAGGATGAATACTTTATTATCTTGATTTTTAGTGAGAGGGATCATATTATAATGCTACCGTCACGATCTAAGCAATCAAAGATGCATAAAAAAGGATTAACATCACATGCAATTCATAATGTGATATGATATGACCCTTTTATCTCGGTTGCCACAATACAATAAGGATCATCTCATACATCAAATATATTCATAATCACAACATGGTCATATCACATCACCAAACCCTGGAAAAACAAGTTAGACGCCTCTAATTTGGTTTGCATATTTTACGTGGTTTAAGGTTTTCGAGTAAGATCCGATCTACCTACAAACATGAACCAGAACACTAATACAAGTGTTGTCAATTGAGAATTGTAAATTGGATATTAACTATGGTGAGAGAAACTGACACCCGCAAAGCCACTTATGCAATACAAGTTGCATGTCAAGCGTGGAGCAAGTATCATGAACACGGTCATGTAAGGTTAGCCCGGGCCGCTTCATCCCACCATCCCGCAAGATGCAAAGTACACGATAAACAAGAGACAACAAAAGCATCAATGCCCATAAAACCATTGTGTTCTACTCGTGCAACCAATCTATGCATAGACATGGCTCTGATACCACTGTTGGGATTCGTAGCATAGAAAATAAAAAAATTCATACCGCAAGAACGAATAACAAGCCAAGATCTAATATAGTAAATGGTAGCAACGAGGTGAAGATCAACATACCCTCAAAGACCGCTAAGCGTTAACAAGATAAATTTCATGGTGGATGTAGTCGATCACTTGCCGCTTTCAAAAGCGCGTAGAAGATCTTGACGGTGCCACAATCGGGCAGTGATACGTCCATTTTGCATCACTATTTTATATCATAATTTACTATTATTCATTGATATATTTCATATTTAGAAGTGATACTTATGTTATTTCATCTATTTTGCATGTTTCATGATTATTGGAGAATCGCGCACTGGAGTCAGGATTCTGCTGGAAAAAGCACCGTCAGAATGCAATATTTCGGAAGATCAACAATTGACGGAAATTACACGGAAAATCTTATTTTTCCAGAAGACGGAGATAGCCAAAAGGAGGAGCCGAGGAGGGTCGCCATGGGCCCCCCATAGGCCGGCACGGGCCCAGGCCTGGCCGCGCCGCCTTGTGGGGAGGGGGCCCACAACCCCCTCTGGCCGCCTCTCCTTCGCGTACTTCTTCGTCCCGAAAACCTAAGCTCGAGAGGATAGTCGCGAAGAGTCACATCCGCCTCTACGGGGCGGAAAACACCAGAGAGAAAAGAGCTCTCCGGCAGGCTGAAATCTGCCGGGGAAATTCCCTCCCGGAGGGGGAAATTGACGCCATCGTCACCGTCATCGAGCTGGACATCATTGGGATCATCATCACCATCATCTTCATCATCATCACCGCCATCTCCACCGCTGCACCTCATCACCGCTGTAACAATTAGGGTTGGATCTTGATTGTTTGATAGGGGAAACTCTCCCGGTATTGATTTCTACTTGTTATTTATGCTATTGAGTGAAACCATTGAACCAAGGTTTATGTTCAGATTGTTATTCATCATCATATCACCTCTGATCATGTTCCATATGATGTCTCGTGAGTAGTTCGTTTAGTTCTTGAGGACATGGGTGAAGTCTAAATGTTAGTAGTGAATTATGTTGGGTAATATTCAATGGTTTGATATTTAAGTTGTGGTGTTATTCTTCTAGTGGTGTCATGTGAACGTCGACTACATGATACTTCACCTTTATGGGCCTAGGGGAATACATCTTGTATTTGTTTGCTAATTGCGGGGTTGCCGGAGTTACAGAAACCTGAACCCCCGTTGGTATATCGATGCAGGAGGGATAGCAGGATCTCAGAGTTTAAGGCTGTGGTTAGATTTATCTTAATTACTTCCTTGTAGTTGCGGATGCTTGCAAGGGGTATAATCACAAGTATGTATTAGTCCTAGGAAGGGCGGTACATTAGCATAGGTTCACCCACACAACACTTATCAAAACAATGAAGATTAATCAGCTATATGAAGTGAAAGCACTAGACTAAATTCCCGTGTGTCCTCAAGAATGTTTGGTCATTATAAGTAAACAAACCGGCTTGTCCTTTGTGCTAAAAAGGATTGGGCCACTCGCTGCAATTATTACTCTCGCATTTTACTTACTCGTACTTTATTCATCTGCTATATCGAAACCCCCTGAATACTTGTCTGTGAGCATTTACAGTGAATCCTTCATCGAAACTGCTTGTCAACACCTTCTGCTCCTCGTTGGGTTCGCAACTCTTATTTATCGAAAATACTAAGATACACCCCCTATACTTGCGGGTCATCAAGACTATTTTCTGGCGCCGTTGCCGGGGAGTGAAGCGCTATTGGTAAGTGGAATTGGTAAGGGAAACTTTTACTGTTCGTGCTGATTTTATTTCTGCGTGCTGCTATAATTCATTATGGAGAGATCCTCTCTTGAATTTTTGTTTGGAAAATCTACTACTACTGCAAAGGTATTGGATGAGGCGCCAGGTGAGAAAGAGGTTCCATACAAAATACCTATGAAAATTATTGAACGTGTTGTGGATAACCGCTATGAAGGGGATAGAACTGTCCATCCTGGAGATCATTTATTGTTCTTACATGAATTATGCGGTTTATTCAAGTGTGCAGGTATTGCTATGGATGAAGTTAGGAAGAAACTATTCTCTATATCGCTGTCTGGTAAAGCGGCGCATTGGTATAAATTACTGAAGAATGGGGATTCTCTTGAATGGAATGATATTGTGCCTCTATTTTATTCTAAATTCTATCCTCCAAGTGAAATTCACAAAGACCGGAACCGCATATATAATTTCTGGCCTCATGATGGAGAGAGTATTGCCCAAGCATGGGGGAGATTGAAGTCTTTAATGCTCAAATGCCCCATTCATGAGCTTCCTGGTAATATTATCATTGATAATTTCTATGCAAGACTTCCTTTTCAAGATAAGACCTTGCTGGATACTTCTTGTTCTGGATCATTTACATGCAACAAAGAAGAGTTTAAAAGGGACCTTCTTGATCGGATTCAGGAGAATACTGAAGGATGGGAGAACGACAAAGATAGAGAGTCAGGTATAAACTATGATTATAAATGCATTGAAACTTTTATGGATACTGATAAATTTCGTAATATGAGTGCTACTTATAGTCTTGATTCTCAAGTCGTTGCAAATCTTTATAAAGCTTTTGCCTCTCATTTTGAATTGCCTAGGAAGAATTTTGATAAGTATCATGAACCGTATAAAGATAAAATTGATTCATCTATAAATAAATGTGTTGAAATTAAAACTGTTGATCATATTCTTCCTGAAGATTATATTGAAAAAACTCCTTTCCCTGCTAAAATGAAGGAGTATTCTGTTATAAATAGTGCGGTTAATAAAAGTGCAAAGAAACCTATAGAACCTGAAGAGCAAATAAAGGTTGAACCTGCTATTGCAATAGTTAAAGATCTTGTGACTGAAAATGTGGAAGATGGTCATATTATTTTCTGTGAAGATGCTTCTAATATTGTTTCGCATCCTAATAAGTCTAGGAAAACCAGTGTTCCTATGCTCTCTGTTAGAATTGGTGATCATTGTTATTATGGTTTATGCGATATTGGTGCAAGTATTAGTGCTATTCCTTATGAGCTTTACACGGAGATTATGCATGAAATTGGTTCTTGTGAGCTTGAAGATATTGATGTGGTTATTCGGCTAGCTAATAGAGAAACTATCTCTCCTATTGGTATTGTTCGAGATGTGGAAGTTCTATGTGGTAAGATTAAATATCCTGCTGACTTCTTGGTACTTGGTTCTGCTGCTAGTAAGTCTTGTCCTATCATTTTTGGTAGACCTTTTCTAAATACTTGTGGAGCTGTTATAGATTGCAAGAAAGAGAAAATTGTGACTAAATTTGCTGGTGAGTCTTATGAGTTTAATTTCTCTAAATTTTCCAAAACTCCTTATAAAGCTGATTTACCTAATAATGATTTTAGAGTTGAACAGTGTGTATCTATTGCTCTTGCTCCTAGTAATCCTTTGTAGCAACATTTGGAGAATAGTGAGAGTGAAGTCTTTAGGGAAGACAGAAATGAGCTTGATGAAATTTTCCTTCGTCAACCTATTCTCAAACATGATTTACCGGTTGAAGATCTAGGTACAACACCACCACCAAAGGAAGATCCTGTTTTTGATTTAAAACCATTGCCTGATAATCTTAAATATGTTATATTGATGATAAGAAAATATATCCTGTTATTATTAGTTCTAAGCTTTCAGAGTTTGAGGAAGAAAGGTTATTGGAAATATTGAAGAAACACCGAGGAGCTATTGGCTACACTCTTGATGACTTGAAGGGGATTTCTCCCTCTATTTGCCAACATGCCATTAATATGGAAGATGATGCAAAGCCTGTTGTTGAACATCAACATCGTCTAATTCCTAAGATGAAGGATGTGGTAAGGAACGAGGTATTAAAACTTCTTGAAGCTGGTATTATATATCCTATTGCTGATAGTAGATGGGTTAGTCCTGTGCATTGTGTTCCTAAGAAAGGAGGAATGACTGTTGTACCTGATGATAATGATGAGCTCATCCCTCAAAGAGTAGTTGTAGGGTATAGAATGTGCATTGATTATCGAAAAGTTAATAAAGTTACTAAGAAAGATCATTACCCTTTACCTTTTATTGATCAAATGTTAGAAAGGTTGTCTAAAAATACTCATTTTTTGCTTTCTTGATGGTTATTCTGGGTTTTCACAAATTTCTATTAAAACTAAAGACCAAGAGAAAACCACTTTCACTTGTCCCTATGGAACTTATGCTTATAGACGTATGCCTTTTGGTTTATGTAATGCTCCTACTACTTTTCAAAGATGCATGTCTGCTATTTTTCATGGCTTTTGTGAGAATATTGTAGAGGTATTCATGGATGATTTTTCTGTCTATGGAAATTCCTTCGATAATTGCTTGCGAAACCTTGATAAAGTTTTGCAGAGGTGTGAAGAAACTAACCTTGTTCTTAATTGGGAGAAATGCCACTTTATGGTTAATGAAGGAATTGTATTGGGACATAAAATTTCCGAGAGAGGTATTGAAGTTGATAGAGCTAAAGTTGAAGCAATTGAGAAGATGCCCTATCCCAGGGATGTTAAAGGTATTTGTAGTGTTCTTGGTCATGCTGGGTTTTATAGGAGGTTTATTAAAGATTTCTCCAAGATTTCAAAACCTCAAAGATGTACCTTCTGTTTTTGATGATGATTGTAAGGAAGCTTTTGAAACTCTAAAGAAAGCCTTAACAACTGCTCCTATAGTTGAACCTCCTGATTGGAACTTACCTTTTGAAATTATGTGTGATGCTAGTGATTTTGCTGTAGGCGCTGTTCTTGGACAGCGAGTAGATAAAAAATTGAATGTTATTCATTATGCTAGCAAAACTCTTGATGCTGCTCAAAGAAATTATGCTACAACTGAAAAGGAATTGTTAGCTGTAGTCTTTGCTTGTGACAAGTTTAGATCCTATATTGTTGATTCAAAAGTTACAATCCATACTGATCATGCTGCAATTAGATATCTTATGCAAAAGAAAGATGCTAAGCCAAGGCTTATTAGATGGGTGCTTCTGTTGCAAGAATTTGATTTGCATATTATAGATAGGAAAGGTGCTGATAATCCTGTTGCTGATAATTTGTCTAGATTGGAAAATATTGCTTATGATCATGTTCCTGTTAATGATAGTTTTCCAAATGAACAATTGGCTGTAATAAAGGTGAGCTCGCGAGACAGTCCTTGGTATGCTGATTATGCTAACTTTATTGTTTCCAAGTACTTGCCTCCAACCTTTTCAGCTCAGCAAAGGAGGCAATTCTTTTATGACTTGAGGCATTATTTTTGGGATGACCCACACTTATATAAAGAAGGAGTGGATGGTATTCTGCGAAGATGTGTTCTCGAATATGAACAACAAGAGATATTGAGTAAGTGTCATGGTAGTGCTTATGGAGGACATCACGCCGGAGATAGAACCGCGCAAAAGGTCCTACAATCAGGTTTTTATTGGCAACTCTCTTCAAAGATGCAAGAAGGTTTATTTTATCTTGTGATGAATGTCAAAGGGTTGGTAATGTCTCCAGATGCAATGAAATGCCTATGAATTATACTCTTGTTATTGAACCGTTCGATTGTTGGGGATTTGACTTCATGGGTCCTTTCCCTTCTTCAGAAGGTAACACTCATATACTTGTTGCTGTTGATTATGTTACTAAATGGGTGGAAGCCATACCCACAAAAAGTGCTGATGGTGAGACCTCTTAAGAATGCTTTTAGATATTATTTTTCCTAGATTTGGAGTTCCTAGATATCTTATGACTGATGGAGGTTCTCATTTTATTCATGGTGGTTTTAGAAAAACTCTTGCTAAATATGGTATTTGATACGTCTCCGACGTATCGATAATTTCTTATGTTCCATGCCACATTATTGATGATATCTACATGTTTTATGCATACTTTATGTCATATTTATGCATTTTCCGGCACTAACCTATTAACGAGATGCCGAAGAGCTAGTTGTTGTTTTCTGCTGTTTTTGGTTTCAGAAATCCTAGTAAGGAAATATTCTCGGAATTGGACGAAATCAACGCCCAGGGGCCTATTTTCACACGAAGCTTCCAGAAGACCGAGAGCCACGATACGGAAAACCTTCCAGAGACGCCGCCGCCGCCAATCCCATCTCGGGGGATTCAGGAGATCGCCTCCGGCACCCTGCCGGAGAGGGGAATCATCTCCCGGAGGACTCTTCACCGCCATGGTCGCCTCCGGAGTGATGAGTGAGTAGTTCACCCCTGGACTATGGGTCCATAGCAGTAGCTAGATGGTCATCTTCTCCTCATTATGCTTCATTGTCGGGTCTTGTGAGCTGCCTAACATGATCAAGATCATCTATCTGTAATGCTATATGTTGTGTTTGTTGGGATCCGATGGATAGAGAATACTGTGCTATGTTGATTATCAATCTATTATCTATGTGTTGTTTATGATCTTGCATGCTCTCCGTTATTAGTAGAGGCTCTGGCCAAGTTAATACTTGTAACTACAAGAGAGAGTATTTATGCTCGATAGTGGGTTCATGTCTCCATTAAATCTGGGGGGGTGACAGAAACCCCTAAGGTTGTGGATGTGCTGTTGCCACTAGGGATAAAACATTGATGCTATGTCCGAGGATGTAGTTATTGATTACATTACGCACAATACTTAATGCAATTGTCTGTTGTTTTCAACTTAATACTGGAAGGGGTTCGGATGATAACCTGAAGGTGGACTTTTTAGGCATAGATGCATGCTGGATAGCGGTCTATGTACTTTGTCGTAATGCCCAATTAAATCTCACAATATTCATCATATCATGTATGTGCATTGTCATGCCCTCTCTATTTGTCAATTGCCCAACTGTAATTTGTTCACCCAACATGCTATTTATCTTATGGGAGAGACACCTCTAGTGAACTGTGGACCCCGGTCCATTCTTTTACATCGAATACAATCTATTGCAATACTTGTTCTACTGTTTTCTGCAAACAATCATCATCCACACTATACATCTAATCCTTTGTTACAGCAAGCCGGTGAAATTGACAACCTCACTGTTTCGTTGGGGCAAAGTACTTTGGTTGTGTTGTGCAGGTTCTACGTTGGCGCCGGAATCCCTGGTGTTGCGCCGCACTACATCTCGCCGCCATCAACCTTAAACGTGCTTCTTGACTCCTACTGGTTCGATAAACCTTGGTTTCTTACTGAGGGAAAACTTGCCGCTGTACGCATCACACCTTCCTCTTGGGGTTCCCAACGGACGCGTGCTGTACGTGTATCAAGCTCTTTTCCTGGCGCCGTTGCCGGGGAGATCAAGACACGCTGCAAGGGGAGTCTCCACATCCCAATCTCTTTACTTTGTTTTTGTCTTGCTTTATTTTATTTACTACTTTGTTTGCTGCACTAAATCAAAATACAAAAAAATAGTTGCTAGCTTTACTTTATTTACTGTCTTGTTTGCACTCTATATCAAAAACACAAAAAAATTAGTTACTTGCATTTGCTTATTTCATCATGTTTCCTTTTAATTTTACTGTAAAAGATATGACAAGGTTCTATAATTGGAAGAGATAATATAGAAGAATTTTTCACCCATGTTAGTATGCATGAAGATCTTAAAGATATACCCCTTGCAAAAGCTGTCCCTACTTATGAAGATGCCTCTGTTTGTTTGATACGCATGATGGAAGCTAGATTTATTAGTCTCAACCCCATGATACAACACATGTTTCTTACACTTTCTGATATGGAGAGGGGAGAGAAGAGAGACTTTGTTCTAAAAGTCCTAGTGCGAGAATTTTAGGATATAGCCAAAGAAGCTAGAAAAGTTTTTAGTAAGCATGAAAGGATTGGTATGACCACCAATTTTAAAAGAACACTTGAAAAGATGGATATGGATAGAATTAAGTACACTAATAATATTAATGATGGTGGGGAAATTAAAGCACCAATACCTTGTAAGCTCCTAGCGATGCATGAAGCTCTAGATGATAATTATGCTTGGCTTGTTCCTGAAAATTTGTTTGATGAGAGTAGCAAGACCAAGACTAATGAAAAGGGAGCCGCTGAAACTTATGTATCCAAAATACTGTGCATGGTTGAGAAAACTCCACACCCCGCTGTAGATGCACCATCTCTTGATAATACTTGATATACACTTTCTGCGCCTAGCTGAAAGGCGTTAAAGAAAAGCGCTTATGGGAGACAACCCATGTTTTTACTATAGTACTTTTATTTTATATTTGAGTCTTGGAAGTTGTTACTACTTTAGCAACCTCTCCTTATCTTAGTTTTGTGCATTGTTGTGCCAAGTAAAGTCGTTGATAGTAAGGTTCATACTAGATTTGGATTACTGCGCAGAAACAGATTTCTTTGCTGTCACGAATCTGGGCCTAATCCTCTGTAGGTAACTCAGAAAATTATGCCAATTTACGTGAGTGATCCTCAGACATGTACGCAACTTTCATTCAATTTGAGCATTTTCATTTGAGCAAGTCTGGTGCCTCTTATAAATTCGTCTTTGCGAACTGTTCTGTTTTGACAGATTCTGCCTTTTATTTCGCATTGCCTGTTTTGCTATGCTTGATGGATTTTTCGATTCCATTAACTTTCAGTAGCTTTGTGCAATGTCCAGAAGTGTTAAGAATGATTGTGTCACCTCTGAACATGTAAATTTTGATTGTGCACTAACCCTCTAATGAGTTGTTTTGAGTTTGGTGTGGAGGAAGTTTTCAAGGATCAAGAGAGGGAGATGATACAACATGATCAAGGAGAGTGAAAGCTCTAAGCTTGGGGATGCCCCGGTGGTTCACCCCTGCATATTTCAACAAGACTCAAGCGTCTAAGCTTGGGGATGCCCAAGGCATCCCCTTCTTCATCGACAACATTATCAGGTTCCTCTAGTGAAACTATATTTTTATTCCATCACATCTTATGCACTTTGCTTGGAGCGTCAGTTTGTTTTTGTTTTTGTTTTGTTTGAATAAAATGGATCCTAGCATTCATTGTGTGGGAGAGAGACACGCTCCGCTGTTGCATATGGACAAATATGTCCTTAGGCTTTACTCATAATGTTCATGGCGAAGGTTGAATCTTCTTCGTTAAATTGTTATATGGTTGGAAACGGAAAATGATACATGTAGTAATTGCTAAAATGTCTTGGATAATTTGATACTTGGCAATTGTTGTGCTCATGTTTAAGCTCTTGCATCATATACTTTGCACCTATTAATGAAGAAATACATAGAGCTTGCTAAAATTTGGTTTGCATAATTGGTCTCTCTAAGGTCTAGATAATTTCTAGTATTGAGTTTGAACAACAAGGAAGACGGTGTAGAGTCTTATAATGTTTACAATATGTCTTTTATGTGAGTTTTGCTGCACTGGTTCATCCTTGTGTTTGTTTCAAATAACCTTGCTAGCCTAAGCCTTGTATCGAGAGGGAATACTTCTCATGCATCCAAAATCCTTGAGCCAACTACTATGCCAGTTGTGTCCACCATACCTACCTACTACATGGTATTTTCCGCCATTCCAAAGTAAATTGCTTGAGTGCTACCTTTAAACAATTCAAAATTTATTACCTCTGATTTGTGTCAATGTTTTATAGCTCATGAGGAAGTATGTGGTGTTTATGTTTCAATCTTGTTGGGCAACTTTCACCAATGGACTAGTGGCTTCATCCGCTTATCCAATAATTTTGCAAAAAGAGCTGGCAATGGGATTCCCAGTCCCAAATTAATTAACAAAAAAAATAGACACTCCTCCATGGTATGTGATTGTTGGACGGCACCCGAAGGATTCGGTTAGCCATGGCTTGAGAAAGCAAAGGTGGGGAGGAGTGTCATCATAATAAAACTAAAATAAAAGGCACTCCTTCATGGTATGAGATTGTTGGCAGGCACCCGAGGATTCGGTTAGCCATGGTTTGTGAAAGAAAGGTTGGAAGGAGTGCCACCCAAAAATAAAAATAAAATGGGAGCCGCTCTTTGAAGGTTTGTCTGGCAAGGGGGTTAGAGTGCCCACTACCATTCGTTGACAACAACAAACACCTCTCAAAACTTTACTTTTATACTCTCTTTATGATTTCAAAATCAAAGCTCTAGCACAGATATAGCAATCAATGCTTCCCTCTGCGAAGGGCCTTTCTTTTACTTTTATGTTGAGTCAGTTCACCTATCTCTCTCCACCTCAAGAAGCAAACACTTGTGTGAACTGTGCATTGATTCCTACGTACTTGCATATTGCACTTGTTATATTACTTTACATTGACAATATCCATGAGATATACATGTTACAAGTTGAAAGCAACCGCTGAAACTTAATCTTCCTTTGTGTTGCTTCAATACCTCTACTTTGAAATTATTGCTTTATGAGTTAACTCTTATGCAAGACTTATTGATGCTTGTCTTGAAGTACTATTCATGAAAAGTCTTTGCTATATGATTCATTTGTTTACTCATGTCATTTACATTGTTTTGATCGCTGCATTCATTACATATGCTTACAATAGTATGATCAAGGTTATGATGGCATGTCACTCCAGAAATTATCTTTGTTATCGTTTACTCCGCTTCGACGAGCAAACTAAGCTTGGGGATGCTGATACGTCTCCGACGTATCGATAATTTCTTATGTTCCATGCCACATTATTGATGATATCTACATGTTTTATGCATACTTTATGTCATATTTATGCATTTTCCGGCACTAACCTATTAACGAGATGCCGAAGAGCTAGTTGCTGTTTTCTGCTGTTTTTGGTTTCAAAAATCCTAGTAAGGAAATATTCTCGGAATTGGACGAAATCAACGCCCAGGGGCCTATTTTCACACGAAGCTTCCAGAAGACCGAGAGCCACGATACGGAAAACCTTCCAGAGACGCCGCCGCCGCCAATCCCATCTCGGGGGATTCAGGAGATCGCCTCCGGCACCCTGCCGGAGAGGGGAATCATCTCCCGGAGGACTCTTCACCGCCATGGTCGCCTCCGGAGTGATGAGTGAGTAGTTCACCCCTGGACTATGGGTCCATAGCAGTAGCTAGATGGTCATCTTCTCCTCATTATGCTTCATTGTCGGGTCTTGTGAGCTACCTAACATGATCAAGATCATCTATCTATAATGCTATATGTTGTGTTTGTTGGGATCCGATGGATAGAGAATACTATGCTATGTTGATTATCAATCTATTATCTATGTGTTGTTTATGATCTTGCATGCTCTCTGTTATTAGTAGAGGCTCTGGCCAAGTTAATACTTGTAACTCCAAGAGGGAGTATTTATGCTCGATAGTGGGTTCATGTCTCCATTAAATCTGGGGGAGTGACAGAAACCCCTAAGGTTGTGGATGTGCTGTTGCCACTAGAGATAAAACATTGATGCTATGTCCGAGGATGTAGTTATTGATTACATTACGTGCAATACTTAATGCAATTGTCTGTTGTTTTCAACTTAATACTGGAAGGGGTTCGGATGATAACCTGAAGGTGGACTTTTTAGGCATAGATGCATGCTGGATAGCGGTCTATGTACTTTGTCGTAATGCCCAATTAAATCTCACAATATTCATCATATCATGTATGTGCATTGTCATGCCCTCTCTATTTGTCAATTGCCCAACTGTAATTTGTTCACCCAACATGCTATTTATCTTATGGGAGAGACACCTCTAGTGAACTGTGGACCCCAGTCCATTCTTTTACATCGAATACAATCTACTGCAATACTTGTTCTACTGTTTTCTGCAAACAATCATCATCCACACTATACATCTAATCCTTTGTTACAGCAAGCCAGTGAGATTGACAACCTCACTGTTTCGTTGGGGCAAAGTACTTTGGTTGTGTTGTGCGGGTTCCACGTTGGCGCCGGAATCCCTGGTGTTGCACCGCACTACATCTCGCCGCCATCAACCTTCAACGTTCTTCTTGACTCCTACTGGTTCGATAAACCTTGGTTTCTTACTGAGGGAAAACTTGCCGCTGTACGCATCACACCTTCCTCTTGGGGTTCCCAACGGATGCGTGTTGTACGCGTATCAGTATTAATCATAGAATTGCTTCCGCTTATCATCCTCAAACTAGTGGGCAAGTAGAATTATCAAGTAGAGAGATTAAATCTATCTTGCAAAAGACTGTTAATAAATCTAGAAAGAACTGGGCTAGTAAATTGAAGGAAGCACTATGGGCTTATAGAACTGCTTATAAAAATCCCATGGGTATGTCACCGTATAAAATGGTTTATGGAAAAGCTTGTCATTTACCTTTAGAACTTGAGCACAAAGCTTATTGGGCTGTAAGAGAACTAAATAAAGATCCTAAACTTGCCTGTAAGAAGAGATTGCTACAATTGAGTTCTCTAGATGAATGGAGAAGTGAAGCTTATGAAAATGCTAAACTCTTTAAAGAGAAAGTTAAGAAATGGCATGATAGAAGAATTATCAAAAGAGAATTTAATGTTGGGGATAAAGTCCTATGGTATCGGTCTCGTCTCAGATTTTTTGCAGGGAAATTACTCTCAAAATGGGAAGGCCCATATGTCATTTTGGAGGTGTATCGTTCAGGGGCAATTAAAATTAGTTCTCTGCAAGGCGATGCCGCACAAGTGGTGAATGGACAAAGACTCAAGCATTATATCTCTGGAGATTCTTATAATGAAGATGTTGATGTTATTCGAGTGGTAACTCCGGAAGCTTTCATCAAAGGTCAAATGGACAGTCCGGCAGAGTTCGACTTTGAATAGGTAACAGTACTGGTAATAAAAAGTCCGCGTTTAACTTTCCGAACAATGTTTTTGCTGTTTTTGGAAAATATGAAAAATTACGAGATCGAAACGGAGTGGAGGAGACGCACGAGGGCGTGCCCCCATAGGCCGGCGTGGGCCCCAGCCTGGCCGCGCCGCCCTATGAGGAGGGCTCCTCGTTGCCCCTCTCTGACTCTGGTTCGACCTGGTACTTTCCTTTTGTCGCAAAAATTTCTTCTATATAATCCACGGACCCCTGGAGGTCCGTATATCGTTTTCTCGACGTGTTTTGTTTCGAGCTGTTTTCTGCCAGGATCTGTCTTTGATCTAGAAGCACCATGGTCTCCAACAACAAGGGCAAGGGGCTTTCGGATGAAGATATTCAAGATCCCGAGTGGAAAGAGGTGGATGAGAGTGTCAAGGAAGAAGATGAAGAAGAAGTGGAGGAAGACTCGCGTGCATACCCGCGTGCTACCATCGCAAGCATCGAGGTGGTGGAGAACCCTTTCAGTACCAAGAAGAGCGGAAGAATTCGCACTGGAGGAAAAGTTCCACGTCACTACCTAGCTCCAAAGACATCTCCTCCAGCACCTGCAACCCCTTCCGCAATCTAATTTACAATAGTCAAATTGAAAAGACTCCCAAGGCAGTATTGCCTAGAAATTGGGATATAGATCGTTCTAACACTGCAGGAAGGATGAAGCCTGAAGCTGAAGAGTGGGGAAACAACTCTAAGAGTTGGGACTCGCCGTCGGACATACTTCTTAACCGCGTCGAGCACAATTCGGAGATGATCCGCAACCTCACGTACGAGATTGATGAGCTAAAGGAGCTTGTTAAGAAGCTTATCAAGAATTCATCACCACCACCGCCGAAGGAGTAATTCATCATTGGTATTGGCACTCCCTTGGTTTGTTCCAAGCTTGGGGGAGTGCCGCGGTATCACATCATCACTATCTTTTACTTTTTATTATCAAGTAGTGTCATATCATGAGTAGGGAAGTTATAATATAAGATGGGTTGCAGTGTGGAAGTATCTCTCCTTTAGTCGGTTGTCTATGTATCCCTTGGTGTGAGTTATCGTTATGGAATATCAATGAGAAGTCTTATCATTTACATATTGCACATCTTATTTTAGTTTGCAATCTCTATTATATGATTGATCTTGTTGTTAGTATTGGTATCACTTTGGGAGCATTGAGTAAATCTATTTGGTTTTGGCAAACTTAGCGTTGGTCAATAGCAACAACACTTTGAGGTTTAAGTAGAAAAGAGAAATACATGTAGATATGTTATTTCATTGTCTTTCTTTCTTGCTAGCTCTTAGCTTATTATTCTGAAGTTAAAATTATTTGTGCTTACAAGGAAGATGCATGATTGTTTCTATCACATGTATATTTGTTTGTTTCCCTCAACTCTTATGCTTGCTAATCAACCTTGCTAGCCAAAAACCTGTACTGAGAGGAAATGCTTCTCGTGCATCCAAACCTTAACCCAAACCTACGCCATCAGTGTCCACCATAACTACCTACTATGTGGCATTTTCTGCCATTCCAAGTAAATACTTCATGTGCTACCTTTAAACAATTCAAAATTTATCATCCCTTATTTGTGTCAATGTTTTATAGCTCATGAGGAAGTATGTCGTGTTTTATCTTTCAATCTTGTTGGGCAACTTTCACCAATGGACTAGTGGCTTCATCCGCTTATCCAATAATTTTGCAAAAAGAGCTGGCAATGGGGTTCCCAGCCCCAATTAATTAACTTTCATTATTTTGCAAATAGACACTCCTCCATGGTATGAGATTGTTGGAAGGCACCCGAGGATTCGGTTATCCATGGTTTGAGAAAGCAAAGGTTGGGAGGAGTGTCATCTCTAAATAAAACTAAAATAAATAGACACTCCTTCATGGTATGTGATTGTTGGAAGGCACCCGAGGATTCGGTTAGCCATGGCTTGTGAAAGAAAAGGTTGGAAGGAGTGTCACCCAAGAATAAAAATTTCATGGGAGCCACTCTTCGAGAGTCTGTCTGGCAAGGGGGTTAGAGTACCCACTACCATTCGTTGACAACAACAAACACCTCTCAAAATTTTACTTTTATACTCTCTATATGATTTCGAAACTGAAAAAGCTCTAGCACATGATTTAATCCCTGCTTCCCTCTGCAAAGGGCTTGTCTTTTACTTTATGTTGAGTCAGTAAACCTATTTCCCTCCATCTTAAGCAAGCATTTGAGTTGTTGTGATCAAATCATTTATATTGTGATCTGCTTAATCATGCCTTTTACTCTTCCTTGTTTAGTACAAGTTTTATCTGAATGAATATAGCTTTGAAAGTTATCAATGATTATGAGGAGATTATTATGATTGAGTAGCAAGTTGTGCCATATAAGCTTTAACATAAGAGCGCTGCTCGACAGATAAGTACAATCTGATTAATTGTTCTCTGACCAAGAACGAAGTTTGCCATCACCAATTATGATTTCTTATGCACCTTTATTTGTGATTACCTTCTACTTATTTCAAGTTGAATTATATGAGGAAGTTGTTCACTAGAATGTCTTGTGTGAATTAATATGATGCTTCTTGTCCGTATTTGGTTTATCAACTCTTCACTCCATAAATATGTGGTCTTGTTTACCGAGTTCAGTTTACGTCCATTTTGCATCACTATTTTATATCATAATTTACTGTTATTCATTGATATATTTCATATTTAGAAGTGATACTTATGTTATTTCATCTATTTTGCATGTTTCATGATTATTGGAGAATCGCGCACCGGAGTCAGGATTCTGCTGGAAAAAGCACCGTCAGAATGCAATATTTTGGAAGATCAACAATTGACGGAAATTACATGGAAAATATTATTTTTCCAGAAGACGGAGATAGCCAAAAGGAGGAGCCGAGGAGGGCCGCCATGGGCCCCCCATAGGCCGGCGCGGGCCTAGGCCTGGCCGCGCCGCCTTGTGGGGAGGGGGCCCACAGCCCCCTCTGGCCGCCTCTCCTTCGCGTACTTCTTCGTCCCGAAAACCTAAGCTCGAGAGGATAGTCGCGAAGAGTCACAGCCGCCTCTGCGGGGCGGAAAACACCAGAGAGAAAAGAGCTCTCCGACAGGCTGAAATTTGCCCGAGAAATTCCCTCCCGGAGGGGGAAATCGACGCCATCGTCACCGTCATCGAGTTGGACATCATTGGGATCATCATCACCATCATCTTCATCATCGTCACCGCCATCTCCACCGCTGCACCTCGTCACCGCTGTAACAATTAGGGTTGGATCTTGATTGTTTGATAGGGGAAACTCTCCCGGTATTGATTTCTACTTGTTATTGATGCTATTGAGTGAAACCATTGAACCAAGGTTTATGTTCAGATTGTTATTCATCATCATATCACCTCTGATCATGTTCCATATGATGTCTCGTGAGTAGTTCGTCTAGTTCTTGGGACATGGGTGAAGTCTAAATGTTAGTAGTGAATTATGTTGGGTAATATTCAATGGTTTGATATTTAAGTTGTGGTGTTATTCTTCTAGTGGTGTCATGTGAACGTCGACTACATGATACTTCACCTTTATGGGCCTAGGGGAATACATCTTGTATTCGTTTGCTAATTGCGGGGTTGCCGGAGTGACAGAAACCTGAACCCCCGTTGGTATATCGATGCAGGAGGGATAGCAGGATCTCAGAGTTTAAGGCTGAGGTTAGATTTATCTTAATTACTTCCTTGTAGTTGCGGATGCTTGCGAGGGGTCTAATCACAAGTATGTATTACTCCTAGGAAGGGCGGTACATTAGCATAGGTTCACCCACACAACACTTATCAAAACAATGAAGATTAATCAGCTATATGAAGCGAAAGCACTAGACTAAATTCCCGTGTGTCCTCAAGAACGTTTGGTCATTATAAGTAAACAAACCGGCTTGTCCTTTGTGCTAAATAGGATTGGGCCACTCGCTGCAATTATTACTCTCGCATTTTACTTACTCGTACTTTATTCATCTGCTATATCAAAACCCCCTGAATACTTGTCTGTGAGCATTTACAAAGAATCCTTCATCGAAACTGCTTGTCAACACCTTCTGCTCCTCGTTGGGTTCGACACTCTTATTTATCGAAAATACTACGATACACCCCCTATACTTGCGGGTCATCAGGCAGCACCTCCGCACTCGGTCACACGTACGGTGTTGATGACGACGTCCTTATCCCTATTCCAGCGGGCAGAGGATGTAGTAGATCCTCCTCGAAATCCCGCCAGCACGACGGCGTGGTGACGGTGGTGGCGGTGATCTCCGGCAGCGCTTCGCCGTAAGCACCGCGGGAGAATTAGGAGGAGGGAGTAGCTAGGGTTTGGGAGAGGGGGGCTCTTGGGTGCTGGCCTTGGTGCCCCTTGGGTGGTGCGGCCAAGTGTGTGCTTCCCCCTCCTGTCTCCCTCTCTTTATATAGGTGGAACACCCTAGGGTTGCCCCAAAACCCCTTTGAAGTCTAACCCCAAAAACTGCCATAATGGGGAAACCTAGGTGGATTGGGATTGCTAACTTTCCTTGTACCTTGGCTGGCCAAGGTGGTGGAGTTCACCATGGACTCCACCTTCCCTCTTGGTTGGCTGGCTAGGGTTGGTGGAGTCCATCCGGGACTCCACCTTCCATAGTGATTTATTCTGAAAGCTTCTAAAACATTCTAGTGCCTTCCATAAATGCATCGGATCATTTCGAGACTTGGAAAGTGTCTTCCTATATATGAATCTTATTCTCCGGACCATTCCGGAACTCCTCGTGATGTCATGGATCCCATCCGAGACTCCGAACAATATTTGAACTTCATTCCATATTCCATATCTACTTAAAACAACATCAAACCTTAAGTGTGTCACCTTACGGTTCGAGAACTATGCAGACATGATCGAGACTCTTCTCCGATCAATAACTAATAGCGGGACCTGGAGATCCATAATAGATCCCACATATTTAACGATGACATCGTGATTAAAAGAACCATTTACATAAAATAACGATTCCCTTTGTCTCACGATATTTTACTTATCTGCGGTTTGATCATCGGTATCTCCATACCTAGTTCAACCTCGTTACCGATAAGTACTCTTTACTCGTACCGTGATATGACATCCCTTGTGAGCCAGTAGCATGCTTGCAAGCTAGTTGGATCATTCCACCGAGAAGGCCCAGAGTATATCTATCCATCATTTGGATGGACAAATCCCACTTTTGATCCACGTGCCTCAACCCTATACTTTCCGAACACTTAATGCCGCCTTTATATTAACCCATTTACGAAGTAGTGTTTGGTGTCATCAAAGCATCCATCCAATGTAGGTGATTAACATGATCTCATGGTCAAAGGATTAGGTTACTATGTATCTTAAAGCTTGAAGCACAACGAACTTAATGACTTGATCATATGGTACGCTTACTATGGGTGTATGTTCATCACATCATTCACCTAATGAAATGATCTTGTTATTAATAACATCCAATGTTGATGATCAGGAAACCATGATCATCTATTAATCAATAAGCTAGTTTAACAAGAGGCTTACTAGGGACTCCTTTATGTCTACAAAACACACAAGTATTAATGTTTCTGGTTAATACAATTATAGCATGGGATGTAAACATTTATCAACAATAAACACTTTTATTATTACCTCTTGGGCATATCTCCAACAACCTGGGTCCCAATCTTCTCTTCCTTGTTCCATCAATGAGATACTCCACTTGTAGACATTCAGGTGTTTTACATCTCCATTGATTTCTTTGATCCACTTATCCTGCTTGAACTTTATGTATCTTGGAACACACACAACATAAATATCTTGAAGTGTGAATTCTGAAACAGTTGGAGGTAACTGATTTTCTGATGGATCGCTGAAGCACTTGGGAGCCTGTTCACCTTTGTGTTGCTTTCTTCACATTCTTGCTACTCAGGAATGCCCGCTAATACATCAACCAACTCATTCGAGAATTCATTGATCTCGTCATCATAGACATTGAATACTGGCTCAGGAGTAGCTGGGTCTAAGGGGTAAGTGTCTGGTAGTGCATAGCCTATGCTGGCCGTTGCCTCCGTCACCGTGGTGTGGTGGTACCATGGTAGGCTGCAGCTAGCCCCCTTATTTGTCTACTTCAACTACGTGTTCGTCTAGGCCTTCCTCTCGGTGATATGTCTCTTCTCCATTTGGTCTCTCTTGTGCCATATAATCTAACCACAATGGTGTGTCTAGTTCTAGGTTTGGGACCGCGGTATTGTTAATTCCATGTTCATCACAATCAGATGAGTAAGGGATATGATATGGTGTATGTTGTAGACTAGGTTCAGTGGTAATGGATTTAGGTCTCTTGGGCATGTGATATGCTTGTGGTGGTGATGATTTGTTGCTCGCCTGGTTGTTTGTGGTTTTGTGTTGTGCATGATCTATGCCTGTGTGTGATCATCTTATTTGGATGATCTACTCATCCAAGCATATGTGATACAGTGGTATATTATCTCTAACGAAACTGAATATTTTATTCTCCTTTTGTAGAAACACAAAGGTGTGTGCTCTAATGTTTTATTTATTAGAAGAAGTAATAGCGGAATGTCTTTTTTCTACAACTGATTGGTGAAATGACTCACTGTTCTGATAGACCAAGGTCACCTATCACACATAACCGATTCATATAATTAGAAAATAAATAACTATTATGCTGCTTTCCAAAAAAATGTGTCGATATTGTACCATGTTCATTTGGAACTGCAGGATATTGTGCCTTTCCATTTTCCTCTCCTCAAACTTCTTCATTGTTGCAGTTTATGTTGCTCTAAATATTGCTTTACCCTATGATATAAGATAATATTTTTTCTCATTCATAGAGCCTTCACATCTGAAAGGTGGTTTGCCCATTTGCACCCAATCTGATATACACTTGTGTTTGAACATGACCTTTTCATGAATGGAACTGTTATCTGTAATCTAAGGAAGCTAACTAAGATGTAAGCTTCAATGTATCTTGTCCAGAAATTTGTAATATTATGTTCAGGCCATGCCTCCTATATTTATTTTGTATTTCATTTAAAAATATCTCATTCTTTGTAGCAGTACGAGACTCCGTGATCACATGGATAGGTGTGCACGCGTTTCCTATGCGACACATGTCTAACATCGTTTATTCCACCGTTTGGCTGTAAGATGTAAATCTATGATGTGAGCAGGGGACGAGTGCAGTTCGCTTTTTATCACCTCTTTCACCAGATGCGCGGTCCAATGCTAGAGCCCGACAACCGCCCACGCCACCATCCACACCGCCACGGCCCATCCCGGTCATCGCTCAAAACTCTACCTCCTAGCGGACCAACTCAGCCATCAACCATGAGCGCTCAATTAAAAAGTCAGGACAACGGGCACGACAGGGTTGCCGTTCGGTGCGGAGGCGTTGGACCCAGGCGTCACACGAGCTTGCCTCATCCTCGTCTTCGGCCGCACAACTGCCCCTGGGAGGCGCGCAGGAGGCGGCTAGTCTAGGGCGTTGTGGTGCACTCACACGCGGAGGTGATGCAGGAGTGGGGCAAGGGCGGGTGGCGTGTGGCCTCCTCTCATTTATTTGAGCTGGACGACGAGCTCCCAGACCTAATCAGCCGGTCTCCTAGACCTAGCAGAGATGGCGGGGCTCGACCGAGGACCTTCTCCGTTCAATTCCTTCCGTGGACACTGACGAGGGTTTCGCTGAGCTGCCGCCGCAGCCATCCATCCATTAACTGCAAAAGATTCGCCCTCCCCTATACCATCGATTTTTCGTCGTTCGGGGCCATTGGTCAGTTCGGTTGATTGATTCTGAGTCAATTTGTTAGGAGGAGGACGAGCGCAAGGGGAGGACAACAATGACATGGTTCCGCACTCGACACCTCCGCGTTGCGCTGCAGGGCCTCGACACCAGCAACGTCTACCTCGAGGAGCTCCGGCGCACCTAGGATTTAATTCTACACAAGAGAGAGCACGGAGAGAGATTTTGCAGTTATTTAATTCTATAAAAGAGGTGGAACTAAGATTGAGATAGATAAATCGCATCGGTTGCCAAGGCTACCTTTTGAAGTGGGCCACTCACGCGCACATGCTCTTGTCGCTTCTAGCTTAGCAACAAAATGGACAAACTGAGAATTATAGAACCGTGTGATCGCTTCTAGCTTGGCATGATAGAATCCGACGGTGGAGCACAAGATCCAACGGTGATAAACGCATGCACACCTATCCACCTGATCACCAAATCCACTATCTTGTATTAGTTCTCTTATATTCCCCGAATTAAAGTTAGATAAAGTCTAAATCTAGAGAGTCATTGGTTGTATTTGCACAATTTGGCTACACAGATTAACTTCTTGTTGTGCACTTTCTGTGGTGTAGCTCTCCTCATATAGCATGCTGTGTTTTTTTTCTTTAGCTCAACATGTTTGTGAGTGATACGTCTCCAACGTATCTATAATTTCTTATGTTCCATGCTAGTTTTATGCCAATAGCTACATGTTTTATATGCACTTTATATCATATTATGGCATTTATTGGACTAACCTATTAACAAGATGCCACAGTGCCAGTTTCTGTTTATTATGTCTGCTATTGCAGAAAAGGCCCAAAACCCAAAGTGCTCGAAAAAATCCAGAAAAATTACAGAAATTCTATTTCGCCAGAAGGGCCAGGCCAGAGGAGGCCCACGGCCTCCTCCCCATCCACTGGCGTGGCCAGGAGGGGGGCGGCGCCGTCCTATGGGGTGGGCCCCTCGGGCACCCCCTCGCGCCGCCCTTTCGCCTATATTAAGCTCATGCCCTGAAAAGTGAAAACCCTAGTGGGATGGACGATTTCTCCAGAAGAGTTCCGTAGCTCCGCCGCCACCAAAAACCCTAATTCGGGGGACACAAGTCTCTGTTTCGGCACCCTGCCGGGACGGGGAATTGCCCCCGAAGCCATCTCCATCGACCCCATCACCATCTTCATCGCCGTTGCTGTCTCCCATGATGAGGAGGGAGTAGTTCTCCCCCGAGGCTGAGGGATCTACCGGTAGCTATGTGGTTCATCTCTCTCTCCCATGGTGTGATCTTTATGTGATCATGAGCTTTGTAATCTAGTTGAATATGTAGATGTTACTGTTGTCTATTATGCACTCTAGAGGTTACTTTAATATGAACTCCGGAGTCACTCTCCACGGTGTGATGGTGACAGTGTGCGCATCGTGTGTGATTCCTTTATGATGTTGTGGAGCTTGTTTACTCCGGCTTGAGGTGTGCTTTTGCATCCCTACACAATGAATGGTGTTTGTTATCCAACAAGAGAGTGTTTGAGAGTAGCATTTATTTATTCAATTATGTGATCATTGTTGAGAGTGTCCACTAGTGAAAGTATGATCCCTAGGCCTTGTTTCTAAGCATTGAAACACCGTTTCCAACAAGTTCTGCTACATGTTCGCTTGCTGCCATTTTTATTTCAGATTGCAATTACTACTTATAATCATCCATATTACTTGTATTTCACTATCTCTTCGCCGAACTAGTGCACCTATACATCTGACAAGTGTATTAGGTGTGTTGGGGACACAAGAGACTTCTTGTATCTTAATTGCAGGGTTGCTTGAGAGGGATATCTTTGACCTCTACCTCCCTGAGTTCGATAAACCTTGGGTGATTCACTCAAGGGAAATTTACCGCTGTTCTACAAACCTCTGCTCTTGGAGGCCCAACACTGTCTACAGGAATAGAAGCGTGCGTAGACATCAATCTATTTTCTGGCGCCGTTGCCGGGGAGGTAAGGTAAAAGGCATTCACATCCTCCGACTACTAAGCTATTTCCTAACATTGTTGCCGGTGTGTGAGTGCTCGAAGCTATTTCCTTTAGATTCTGCAATTATATCTTTTGTTTCTTGTTTTTATTTCACTAGTTAGGCTTAATGGAAAACACCAAAAAAATTAGAGATCTTTATGAAATTTATATTGAATTAGGACATGATGCTTTTGAAGAGAAAATTTAAAAACCTACGGAAGTTTTTCTGCATAATAGTGGTAGTAATGTTATTAGTATAAATTTTTTGGACACCATTATTTTTAATGCTATGGAAAAACCCAAGCTTGGGGAAGCTAGTTTATATAAATAGAATCTTTTTTCTCCTCAGCTTTGGATGAAGTATTTTGCCTTGATAATGCTTTGTCTCCAATATGTGGTAATTCGAATGATGCTTGTGATATTTTCAGTCCATCTACTATTGAGGATAAAATTCATTACGATTATTCTATGCCTCCAATTTATGATGATTATAATGATGGATGTGATAGTTTTACTCCCACTATTACTAATAAAATTGATTATGCTTGTGTGGAGAGTAATGATACTTTTATGCATGTGGATCATGATAAAAATGTTTTATGCCATAGCTATATTGTGGAGTTTATCAATGATACCACTGAAAATTATTATGAGAGAAGGAGACATGGTTTTATATATCTCAATAATATTAAGTCACCTCTCTTTTTGTTGAAAATTTTGAAGTTGCACTTGCTTTGTCTTTCTATGATAGTAGCTTCATACTTCAATAATTTGTTTTCTTACAAGATTCGTTTGCATAGAAAGTGGGTTAGACTTAAATGTGTTTGGTATTTGCTTTTTGATGCTCTCTTATATTCAACTCTCATCTGTAAGAGCAAGATCCATATCCCGTGTTTTGTGTGTTTGATAACAACACTCGAACAATTCTAACCGTGCACAAAGTTTGTCATTGATAGGTTTGCAAGATGCATGGTACCCTCACTGAGCACATTATGATCAGAAGACCGAAGCGTAGTTCTTAGGGTTTCTGGTTTTGTGTGTGTGTCGTGAGGTAACTTGGTAGGAGAGGAAGAGAGGAAAAGCTATTTTAGCCATAGCGGTACTACCGGTACCAGGAGCGGTAGTACCGCTACCCCTACTGGTACCGCCCGTGATACCGCTCTGAGGCTTGCACATGGAAGCGTCCCACAGAACACGATGCGGTACCTTCACGGTACCTTGAGCGGTAGTACCGCTTGAGGGCGGTAGTACAGCCCACGGTACCGCGCTAAGTACCGTAACGCGTTACGGTAGTGCCGCTCTGGTACCGCTCGGGTACCGCTTGGGATCCAGTAAGGTCTGGACCCTATTGCGGTACCGCAAGCGTTACCGCGAGCGGTAGTACCGCAATGTGTCCACGTGGACAAGTTCAGTGGGGATTCGAACTCAGAGCGGTAGTACCGCTTCCAGAAGCGGTAGTACCGCTTAGGCAAAAATAGTGAGTAACGGTTGGATTTGGAGGGACCTATATAAAGGACCCTTCTTCTCCAGCCAGCCTCAGCTCTTCTCTCTCTCTCTCCTCCATTGTTGCTGAGCTCAAAATTGAGGGGATCTCCTCATCCACCCAACCAATCTTGCTCATACTTTGTGAGGTGGTGGAGGAGACCCCGATCTATCATTCTACCGAGAGAAAGTTCACCAATTCGTGGTAGTCCTTAGTGGATCTTGTTGTTAGGGTTCCTTGGTGGAAGAGCTCCTTGGTGGAGCACTGGAAGAGCTTCTTGGTGGAGCACTGGAAGAGCTTCTTGGTGGAGCACTGGAAGAGCTTCTTGGTGGAGTATTGGAAGGGTTCCTTTGGTGGAGCATTGGAGATGGGTTCCTATGGTGGAGCATTGGAGATGTGCAGCTATGGAGTCTAGCTTGGTGATGTACTAGCTCCATAGGGTGTTGGGAGCATCCTTGTGTGTGGAGCTCGCCCCAACCTTGTGAAGGAATCACCGCCTCGACCGGTGCCTTAGTGGAAGAGGGAGAACACCTCCGTGGAGCTCTCTCGAGGAAGAGGGTGAGGCCTTCCTTCGTGGTGTGGCCGTCTAGTCTCTTGTGTGAGACTAGCACCTCCTCAACGCAGACGTACTTCCTGTTGTGGAAGGAACTGCGGTAAACAAACCTCGCCTCGCCTCCGCGCCCTCCGGTTGTCTCGCTCCTTACTCTTACTACCTTGTTGATTCCTTTACTTGTTGCACATGCTCTAGCATCATTGTAGGAACACCGCTATTGCAAAAGTTGTCACCTTTACCTTCCATTGCGCTAAAATTGAAAAAGGTTAAAACTTGCCGTAGCGCCATTCACCCCCCCTCTTGTTCGCTACGATCCATTCAAGTGGTATCAGAGCAAGGTTTTCTTGCTCGGGCTTTACCGCCTAAGAAATGGCCGAACAAGAGGTGGTTGTGAGTGTAGTTCTTCCCCGTGAGCAATCATCTCCATCATCAAGTGCCGATAATACTCCGGCTACTTTGTATGACCTCAAGAAATTGGAGTCATCCATTGTATCTCAATTGAAGGCTATGATGATGGAGTTGATTACTCCAAAACCTAACCCCATCATAGATACTAATAGAGGTGTCAATGTTTCCCCATCACAAGTCGACTCTTTTCCTTGTGTTGAGATTGTTGAGCAATCAACAAATTCACATCGGGAAAAGGATCTTGAGGATGTTGACACCTCATCAAAGGGGAAGGATGCATCTCCATCAAGTGATTATGACTCAAATGCTCAAATGCCCATGCCTTGCATTATGACTCATGGTTCACCACCATTACTTGAATCTAATAGCTTTGGTGATTGGAAACTATTAATGCATTCTCATGTGTGCAGCACCTCTACCGAGCTTTGGAGGATCATTCAAGAAGGATATTCACCACAAGACCCAATGAACTTGACAAGAAGGGAAGTGGTGGACCACCAACTCAACGCCATCGCCATCGACATGATTCATTTGGCCATTACTCCCAAGGAACGCGCTCATATCCAATCGCTCAAGACCGCCAAGGAAGCTTGGGACGAACTTGACAAGCTCTTCCTTGGAAATGGGGACATCCAATGCTCTCATCTTAGTGAAGCAATGGCAAATGACTTTGTCATGATAGAGGGAGAATCGCCCGAAGAGATGTACCAACGCCTTATTGCTTTCGCCATCCAAATGCAAGATCTTGGAGTGACTTTTGTGGATGACCGTTGGATCGACAAAAAGTTCTACAATGCTCTACTTCCTTGGAGTGGAAACAAGAAACCAAAATCGAGATCAAGGAACTCTTGCTTCAATTGTCGCGACAAAAGTCACTTCGTTGCGGATTGTCTCTACAAGCCAAGGGACTTATATGGTGGATACCTCATTCGTAAGAGCAAGTTTCGACCCCTTCCCAAACGGCTCCCCAACAACCACGTCACCAAGATATCCTTCACCGACAAGACTAGAACTAACATGATTCAAGGTGAAGACCATATGGTGAAAAATGAAGGACATGAAAAGAAGAAGGAATTGGAGCTTATCTCTCTCACCCAAGCTTATGAGGAAGAAGTGTGCATGCGTATGACTCTTGAAACTAGTGCTCTTATTCTTGAAGACTACAAAAACTCTCTCATCTCCCAACTCAAGGATCGAGATTATGCTCTTGGTTGGTTGGACAAGCTCAAGACAAAGAAGGATTATCTTGAAGAAGATCATGAATGGTCAACTGAGGATGTTGCAACCTTTGCCAAGAAGAAAGAAGATGAAGGTCCTAATTCATGTTGTGACAAGCTCCTTGACGAAGTATGCTTCTTGAGAAAACACAATGCAAAGTTCTTGGATGTCATCTCAACTCAAGAGGAAGCCTTAGATGAATACTATCGCTTGAGTAAAGAGAAGGTGCAATGTTGTGATCATGAAGAAGAGATTGCCACTCTAAAGAAACACAAGGCCAAGCTAGTTGAAGTGAATGAGAGGCAAAATGAGTCCTTGTTGGAGTGGGTCCATTTGAGCAAAGAAAAGGCCACTTGTTGTAACCATTAGGATGAAATTGCTTATCTTAAGAGGAGCAAGGACAAACTTATGGTGATCAAGCTTATGCAAGATGAAGCCATAGAAGAATACAAACGCTCAAGCAAAGACTACATTTGTCGCAATCATGAGGACGACATTGCCACCTTGGAGAGACACAAGCATTCACTCGTGAGAAGGAATTCTCTTCTTGAGGAAGCTCTAGTGGACCGAGAAGATGAAGCCAATGACTTGAGGTCCGAGATTGAGAGTCTCCGAATTCAAGTCCAACTCTTAGAAGGAGTCATTGAAGCCCACGAGGACTTATGCAATGAAGGAGAAGTGGCAATTATGCCAAAGAAGATTGAGAGAGAAGGAAGGATCTATGAAGCAAAGAATATGAAGGTAGGGCCCATTGAAAAGTGGGCTCCTATTTCCAACTCTTGATCCATGGAGGGCCTTGCTTTCGGAGGTGCTTATTGGGTGGTTATCTTGAAGCCACAAGTCTTATGTCCGGAAGCAAGGAGTTTGTTGTCATCATCAAGTCCCTATATCTATCTTCCTCATGACGACAACACAATCAAGCTTAAAGGTATTGGAGTCTTGACAAGGTGGTGATCAAGTCCTATCTTGTCAAGACTCTTACATATGCACTCTTTGTTCATTGCTCTACACTCTTGGGTCTTTGTACCTACTATTATGAACATGTAGTGGTCCTCTTGTGGAGCTAGTCACTTCAAGAGGCCACGGTCTAGGACTAATAGAATTTGCTTCTTTGTGTAGAGATTGTGTTTTGTAGGAATTGTGTTGAAAGGAAATGAATCATGATGAAGCTTCTCAAACAATTTTGATACAAGTTCTATGACATAATCCTTGCACGAAGAAGCAACAATGGAACGGAGTTTGTTCTCAAGATCTTGGATTTCTTCATTGGCAAAGAAGGAATCCACCTTTTGCTCCTAGCCATACTCTTACCCTAACCTCATAGGGTTGCCGGAAGTGAGAGACAAATCTAAGAAGACACTCAAGCATAATGATGGAGTATGAGTCTATTGAGAGGCTTGTGGTATTGAGTGATGAGACTTTTCAATGGATATGATAGTTCTTTGGAGAAGGCGAAGTGCTTCTTGTGAGAAAGGAGATGTAATTCCCCCGATTACCATAGGAAGGATGAGTGTTGGCACTCGCCAATCTCAAACGCTACCTTCTATGAGTACCGGGGAAGGACGAAGTTCCATCTATATGGAGCCATCTACACCACAAGGCCAAGTCTCTTCCATTGGACAACCTCTTCCACAACCCCAAGTTCGGCATCAACATCAATGACGTCAAGGCGAGGACCCAAATCTTGATGATGATCAAGGAACCTCGCACGAACCTATCCTTTTGATCTTCTCTCGCCGGGGTGCTAATGCGTCAAGACTCCTTCGTAATCCAAGCAAAGCACAAGATATTCTCAAGAGCAAGATGTGATGGGATTCAACAGTATAGCAATCCCAAGTATCAATTCTTCCCAAATGTGCCCAACAAGACAATGGACTCTCTCTCTATCGTTTATCGTCAAGGTTTGCCTCTCTACCTTTGTGCTTCTCATTTGGACATTGTGCCATAAGTGGATACCCATACCACTCTTGTGCCATATGTCTAGATGTGAAGCACGCATGAACATAGGGGGAGTGCGGTTTAAATTATTGAGCTATCCCTCCCCCCATGATGCACAAAGTAACTCCAAAGCATATGCCATTCGTCAATTAAGTGACTATGAGCTTCATGTTGAGTAGTAGTCGTGAGTCCTAGGTCTCTACGCGACCTCACACTACCAAACTCTTACACGGTGGCTTCGGCCACCAAACCTCCTCTTCGAGGAGTTGTTGTTCTTTTTGATTTCTTTTTTTTTTCTTTTCTCTTCTTGTTTTTGTTTGTCGTTTCTTCTTTCCTCTTTGTTTCTTCTTGGGAGATTCACCCAAGCTTGGCTTTTCTAGCTTTGATTCTTGCAAGCTTGGTTGGGTAGTACCTTAACAGTTCCGTAATCTAATCCCAAGCCATCATCTACCTCTTGAGCCAACTCTGTCTAAAAGCACAAGTCTACACCAAAATCTGAGGTTTTTGAGTTTGGAGGACGGTACTACCGCTTCTTGGGCCGGTACTACTGCTCTGGGGCAGTTCTCTGACGAAACTGAACATTTGTCCCCAGAACGGTACTACCGCTTCAAGTACCGGGCCAGTACCGGTAAGCGGTACTACCGCTTGTAAGAGCGGTACTACCGCTTGCACGTTTTGACTAGAGGTACCGGTTGGGGTCGAATTTCACCCAAATCCTCACATCTCCTCTTCCACCTCAAGTCAAAACTTTTCCCCAAGCTCAAGACCCCGAGGAGATCGGCCCCGATCTCCTTTTCCAGCCGCAACCGGCCAAATCTCCTCCGTGGAGAAGCTTCCCCAACCTCCTCTCCGCCATGTCCTCCGGTATGAACCCTAAATTCTCTCTCTAGGGTGTGTTGAACTCCCTAGATGCATATGCTAGGGTTTGTTGGAGTTTTGTGGTGGAGAAGCACTCTTGGAAGCTATTCATGTGCAGAGATACTAGCTAGCAACAATGTGTGACTCTAGATCGATTCTACCATGCGACCCAATCTCGATTTGGCTGTGTGAGCTTAAGCGGTAGTACCGCTCATTCTTGGGCGGTACTACCGGTCAAAGCGGCACTACCGGTTGAAATTGCGGTACTACCGCTCTGTATTGAGTCACCAATGTTGCTTGTTAGTGTCCAATTTGATCTTTAATTTCTCGGCTTGTGCACTCATCCCCTATTCCCTCCCAAACCTCTGCTATTCATAGGTGCACCAAAGTCCCGTGGTGGCAAGGTCAAGCCATCCTCTCGTCGTCATCGCGATGATGAGCAAGAGGAGATCATGCCAACAAGGACCACCAAGAGACAGAGAGACGCAGCAGCAGGGGCAAGGGGACCTCAAAAATCAATGCTCGATGTAAAGAAAGGCCAGTTCTTGGAGGTGCGGGGAGCCAATCCTTATTTGCTCCCAAGAAATGCTCGCCAATGCCCCAATACCTATTTTCATCATATCAATCAAGAGAGGATCTACACTGAGGTCTATGGGGCCAAAGAATTCAAGTGTTGCCCCCAATACTCCATAAGCATGGACAAGCTCCACTCCGACCTCGACTACTTTGGAGAAGCACTTGAGATATGTGAAGAACAAGGTCTTATTCCTATAATGACCTTTTCTCATGATTTCTCCCGGGAGGTGATTTGCCAATTCTATGCCACCGTGGTCTTTCTTGAGGATGAAGGAGGCTATCGCTCCTTGAAGTGGATGACGAAGGAGCACGTGATGGAGGCCTCATGGCAAGACTTTGCTAGAGGCATTGGTTATGAGCTCCCCGAAGACAACTCCAACACCTTCCGCATTCATCTCCAAGCCAAGCCCATGGCCAAGGAGAAGATGGCCGACCTCTACATTCGAGGGAGGATGTTGTGTGGAAGCACCAAGGGCCTCCTACCTGTCTATGATATCATGAACCGCATCTACCGCAGCACCATCAACCCCAAGCATACCAACCACGATGAGGTGCATGGATTCCTTGTGAATCTCCTTGTGCGCACACATGAGTTGAGGGGCCGCGGCAAGCAACTGGATGTCATGGACTACATTTGGCATGAGATGCGCGATTGTGCTTTCCTCCGCAAGCTTCCTCAGTACGCCCCCTATCTCATGAGGCTCATTTGCATCAAGTGGGATCAAGAAGGCCACGGAGATCTTCTGGAACAATGCCACCCCACCGTCACCATTCACAGGGAGAAGAGTCCACTTGTCAAGGACCATGATCTTCCAAGGTTTGGCAAAGGGGCTCCCAAGGACAAGGATGAAGACAAGGCCGATAGCGACGACTCCGACTATGTGCCCAACTCCATCAAGCAAAAGGGCCTCTTCGCCAAGCTCACCGCTCGCCTCAAGAAGTCCTTTTGCTTCAAGAGGGACCTCGAAGATAGGATGTACCAAGCTCATCACGACAACAAGAAGATCCGCCAACGCCAAAAGGCGATGATGAGGCACTCCTCCCGGTGAATGGAAGTCAAAGCTTGTTTGGTCTAGCTCCGAGGAATCCATCCCCGAGCCACCTCATGGCAAAGGCCTTGCCCAAGATGAAGAGTATGATGATGAAGAGGAGGTGGACATTGAGGATGAAGGTGATGACAATGAGGATGATGATGACGAGGAGGATGACGACGACGAGTGATTCCCTTGGGACGCTAGTATGCTCCTTCTCCCTTTTTGGTGTCTCGATGCCAAAGGGGGAGAAGTTGATCTATTAGGACGGGAATTTGCATGGGGATGCCAAGGGCTTGGTGGCTTCGTTTTGGTTCTTTTGGCCTTGGCATCAAACCTTTCCCCTAGTTATTTGGAACTTTATTCGTATGTGTGTTTGCTACTCTATTCGTGGATCTCCCGATCCCCCTGTTTGTATTAAGACTTAATCGTGCATAGCTTAATGGTCAATGGTCTCCATTATTTATTCTTTGTTTGGCCGTATCATTCCTATGGAGGCACCTATTATTATGGTGAGTTTGGGTTTTCTCAAGGCAAAGGTATGAAAAGGTTCACCCAAACTCCCCTATATACAAATTTTCTTGCCTCTATAGTGTACTTGTGCTACATAATCTTGTCATATGATCATCTTAGCACTTGTGCTTTTTTGTAAATTTTAGGGGGAGTTCTCTCTAGGATGTGTGCACTTGTATACAAATGCATATTTTAAATATGCACACATCTAGGGGGAGCTTCGCCTATACTTGCAAACCAAAATACCTTATCATAATATCCTATGAATTATTGCAAATTCGTGTGTTATCATCAAACACCAAAAAGGGGGATATTGTAAGAGCAAGATCCATATCCCGTGTTTTGTGTCTTTGATAACAACACTCGAACAATTCTAACCGTGCACAAAGTTTGTCATTGATAGGTTTGCAAGATGCACGGTACCCTCGCTGAGCACATTATGATCAGAAGACCGAAGCGTAGTTCTTAGGGTTTCTGGTTTTGTGTGTGTGTCGTGAGGTAACTTGGTAGGAGAGGAAGAGAGGAAAAGCTGTTTTAGCCATAGCGGTACCACCGGTATCAGGAGCGGTAGTACCGCTACCCCTACTGGTACCGCCCGTGATACCGCTCTGAGGCTTGCACATGGAAGCGTCCCACAGAACACGATGCGGTACCTTCACGGTACCTTGAGCGGTAGTACCGCTTGAGGGCGGTAGTACCGCCCACGGTACCGCGCTAAGTACCGTAACGCATTACGGTAGTGCCGCTCTGGTACCGCTCGGGTACCGCTTGGGATCCAGTAAGGTCTGGACCCTATTGCGGTACCGCAAGCGGTACCGCGAGCGGTAGTACCGCAATGTGTCCACGTGGACAAGTTCAATGGGGATTCGAACTCAGAGCGGTAGTACCGCTTCCAGAAGCGGTAGTACCGCTTAGGCAAAAACAGTGAGTAACGGTTGGATTTGGAGGGACCTATATAAAGGACCCTTCTTCTCCAGCCAGCCTCAGCTCTTCTCTCTCTCTCCTCCATTGTTGCTGAGCTCAAAATTGAGGGGATCTCCTCATCCACCCAACCAATCTTGCTCATACTTTGTGAGGTGTTGGAGGAGACCCCGATCTATCATTCTACCGAGAGAAAGTTCACCAATTCGTGGTAGTCCTTAGTGGATCTTGTTGTTAGGGTTCCTTGGTGGAAGAGCTCCTTGGTGGAGCACTGGAAGAGCTTCTTGGTGGAGCACTGGAAGAGCTTCTTGGTGGAGCACTGGAAGAGCTTCTTGGTGGAGTATTGGAAGGGTTCCTTTGGTGGAGCATTGGAGATGGGTTCCTATGGTGGAGCATTGGAGATGTGCAGCTATGGAGTCTAGCTTGGTGATGTACTAGCTCCATAGGGTGTTGGGAGCATCCTTGTGTGTGGAGCTCGCCCCAACCTTGTGAAGGAATCACCGCCTCGACCGGTGCCTTAGTGGAAGAGGGAGAGCACCTCCGTGGAGCTCTCTCGAGGAAGAGGGTGAGGCCTTCCTTTGTGGTGTGGCCGTCTAGTCTCTTGTGTGAGACTAGCACATCCTCAACGCAGACGTACTTCCTATTGTGGAAGGAACTACGGTAAACAAACCTCGCCTCGCCTCCGCGCCCTCCGGTTGTCTCGCTCCTTACTCTTACTACCTTGTTGATTCCTTTACTTGTTGCACATGCTCTAGCATCATTGTAGGAACACCGCTATTGCAAAAGTTGTCACCTTTACCTTCCGTTGCGCTAAAATTGAAAAAGGTTAAAACTTGCCGTAGCGCCATTCACCCCCCTCTTGTTCGCTACGATCCTTTCATCATCTTTATAATAGCATCATGAAAATTATCATGGCTAGCTAAAAGGCTTTAAAGAAAAGCGCTCTTGGGAGACAACTCATTGTTTTATTTCCGCAATTTTTGTTTTATTTTTGAGTCAAGGTACTGCCTACTACTGTAGCAATACCTTTGTATCTTTATTTTCTTGCATTTTTGTGCCAAGTAAAGTCTTTGATAGAAAGTTGATACTAGATTTGGATTTCTGCGCAGAAACAGATTTTTAGCTGTCACGGTTTTGAGTTTTTCTCTCTGTAGAAAAATCTACAAATCCTGAAACAATTCATGAGTAATCCTCAGATATGTACGCAACTTTCATTCAACTGGAGCTTTTCCATATGAGCATGTTAAGTGCCTCGAAAAAATTCATCTTTACGGACTGTTCTGTTTTTGACAGATTCTGCCTTTTATTTCGCATTGCCTCTTTTACTGTGTTTGAGTGGGTTTCTTTGCTCCATTAAATTTCAGTAACCTTGGGTAATGTCCAGAAGTGTTGGGAATGATTGTGTCCTTGCTGAACATGTGAATTTTTGACTATGCACTAACCCTCTAATGAGATTGCTTTGAGTTTGGTGTGAAGGAAGTTTTCAAGGATCAAGAGAGGAGGATGATATAATATGATCAAGAAGAGTGAAAAGTCTAAGCTTGGGGATGCCTCTTTGGTTCATCCCTGCATATTTTGAGAAGACTCAAGCGTCTAAGCTTGGGGATGCCCAAGGCATCCCCTTCTTCATCAACAACTTATCAGGTCACCTCTAGTGAAACTATATTTTAATTCCGTCACATCTTATGTGCTTTATTTGGAGCGTCAGTGTGCTTTTATTTTCGTTTTGTTATTTTCATTCTCTGAATAAATCGGATCCTAGCATGCTTGTGTGGGAGAGAGACACGCTCCGCTTTTTCATTTGAACACTTGTGTTTATCGTTTTACTTTAATATTCATGGCGAAAGCTGAAAGCCTCAGCACTTATTGTTAATATTCATGGCGAAAGCTGAAAGCCGCAGCACTTATTGTTATTTGGTTGGAAACAGAAAATGCTTCATGTGGTAGTTGGTATATTGTCTTGAATAATTTGATGCTTGGCAATTGTTTTGAGCTCTCAAGTAGATCATGTTTAAGTTTGTGCACCATGTAGTTTAAGCCTATTAGTGGAGAACTACCGTAGAGTTGGCTAGAATTTGGTTTGCATGATTGGTCTCTCCAAGGTTTAGATATTTTCTGGTAAAAGTGTTTGAGTAACAAGGAAGACAGTGTAGAGTCTTATAATGCTTGCAATATGTTCTTATGTAAGTTTTGTTGTACCGGTTTATACTTGTGTTTGCTTCAAACAACCTTGCTAGCCAAAGCCTTGTACTGAGAAGGAATGCTTCTCGTGCATCCAAAACCTTGAGCCAAAACCTATGCCAATTGTGTCCACCATAACTACCTACTATGTGGTATTTTTCTGCCATTCCACGTAAATACTTCATGTGCTACCTTTGAACAATTCAAAACTTTATTACTCCTTATTTGTCTCAATGTTTTATAGCTCATGAGGAAGTATGTGGTGTTTTATCTTTCAATCTTGTTGGGCAGACTTTCACCAATGGACTAGTGGCATATACATCCGCTTATCCAATAATTTTGCAAAAAGAGTTGGCAACGGGGTGCCCAGTCCCAATTAATTAACTTTCATTAATAATTCTCTTCACATGTTTTGCCCTGATTTATCAGTAAGCAACTTAATTTTGCAATAGACACTCCTCCATGGTATGTGAAATGTTGGAAGGCACCCGAGGATTCGGTTAGCCATGGCTTGTGAAAGCAAAAGGTTGGGAGGAGTGTCATCTATAAATAAAACTAAAATACATGTGTAAACAAAAGAGAAGAGGGATGATCTACCTTGCTGGTAGAGATAACGTCCTTCATGGGAGCCGCTCTTTGAAAGTCTGTTTGACAAGGGAGTTAGAGTGCCAACTACCATTCGTTGACAACAACAAACACCTCTCAAAACTTTATTTTTATGCTCTCTTTATGATTTCAAAACTTGAAAAGCTCTAGCACATGATTTAATCCCTGCTTCCCTCTGCGAAGGGCCTTTCTTTTACTTTTTGTTGAGTCGGTTTACCTATTTCTTTCTATCTTAGAAGCAAACACTTGTGTCAACTGTGTGCATTGATTCTTACATGCTTGCTTATTACACTTATTATATTACTTTGTGTTGACAATTATCCATAAGATATGCATGTTGAAGTTGAAGGCAATTGCTGAAACTTAAATTTTCCTTTGTGTTGCTTCAAAACCTTTTATTAAGAATCTATTGCTTTATGAGTTAACTCTTATGCAAGACTTTTTGATGCGTGTCTTGAAAGTACTATTCATGAAAAGTTTTTGCTATATGATTCAGTTGTTTAGTCATTATCTTTTTGTTAGCAAACTATAGACCATTGCTTTGAGTCACTTCATTCATCTCATATGCTTTACAATAGTATTGATCAAGATTATGTTGGTAGCATGTCACTTAAGAAATTATTCTTGTTATCGTTTACCTACTCGAGGACGAGTAGGAACTAAGCTTGGGGATACTTGATACGTCTCCAATGTATCTATAATTTCTTATGTTCCATGCTAGTTTTATGCCAATAGCTACATGTTTTATATGCACTTTATATCATATTATGGAATTTATTGGACTAACCTATTAACAAGATGCCACAGTGCGAGGTTCTGTTTATTATGTCTGTTTATTGCAGAAAAGGCCCAAAAACCAAAGTGCTCAGAAAAATCCAGAAAAATTACAGAAATTCTATTTCGCCAGAAGACCCACGGAGCCAGAAGGGCCAGGCCAGAGGAGGCCCACGGCCTCCTCCCCATCCACTGGCGCGGCCAGGAGGGGGGCGGCTCCGCCCTATGGGGTGGGCCCCTCGGGCACCCCCTCGTGCCGCCCTTTCGCCTATATTAAGCTCCTGCCCTGAAAACCCTAAAGGGATGGACGATTTCTCCAGAAGAGTTCTGTAGCTCCGCCGCCACCAAAAACCCTAATTCGGGGGACAGAAGTCTCTGTTTCGGCACCATGCCGGGACGGGGAATTGCCCCCGGAGCCATCTCCATCGACTCCATCGCCATCTTCATCACCGTTGATGTCTCCCATGATGAGGAGGGAGTAGTTCTCCCCCGAGGCTGAGGGCTCTACCGGTAGCTATGTGGTTCATCTCTCTCTCCCATGGTGTGATCTTTATGTGATCATGAGCTTTGTAATCTAGTTGAATATGTAGATGTTACTCTTTTCTATTATGCACTCTAGAGGTTACTTTAATATGAACTCCGGAGTCACTCTCCACGGTGTGATGGTGACAGTGTGCGCATCATGTGTGATTCCTTTATGACGTTGTGGAGCTTGTTTACTTCGGCTTGAGGTATGCTTTTGCAGCCCTACACAATGAATGGTGTTTGTTATCCAACAAGAGAGTGTTTGAGAGTAGCATTTATTTATTCAATTATGTGATCATTGTTGAGAGTGTCCACTAGTGAAAGTATGACCCCTAGGCCTTGTTTCTAAGCATTGAAACACCGTTTCCAACAAGTTCTGCTACATGTTCGCTTGCTGCCATTTTTATTTCAGATTGCAATTACTACTTAATCATCCATATTACTTGTATTTCACTATCTCTTCGCCGAACTAGTGCACCTATACATCTGACAAGTGTATTAGGTGTGTTGGGGACACAAGAGACTTCTTGTATCTTAATTGCAGGGTTGCTTGAGAGGGATATCTTTGACCTCTACCTCCCTAAGTTCGATAAACCTTGGGTGATTCACTTAAGGGAAATTTGCTGCTGTTCTACAAACCTCTGCTCTTGGAGGCCCAACACTGTCTACAGGAATAGAAGCGTGCGTAGACATCAGTGAGCTACTCTTTATTGCTCACTTTCTTCTTGATAAAGTTTGCCCTAAGGCCCTTGCAGGGTAAAATAAATAATTCTTTAATGCTCTTTATTCTTTTCCACTCACATACAGTTTCTTATGTTCCCATGCAATAGCTAAATATTTACACCAATGTTTCCTTTGAAATTTTAAGAGACATAAATCATGTTTAGATCATATCAAGGGGTTGGTTTGTTGCTCATTTTCCATATCTAAGGTGTGTGTTGCCCCTCCTATCAGTTCTGAGTGTAACAAACTTTACAAACTGACTCAGTACAATTGTAATTTTCTCTGTCATATTTTTCTATGCCTTGGTTCTGATCACTATTATCTGCGTGTTTAAGGTATGAATTCCAATGCAGTATCAAGATGAAGATCCATGATGGACCTTAAAATGTCATTAAGAACTGTAACTACAACGGCCTTAACAGTACCATGCTTGTCAAATCAGCTTCACTTCAGTAGCAGTGGCTTCTCAGTTGCACTGGGGCTTTCTCTGTTTCTCGATTACGCCCTGCTCTGTTCATTTGCATGGCGGGTTAACTGACGAATTGGACACTTCCTTTTGATTCAAGAAATGGCGACCTAGAACGAATTATGTTGTGTTTAACCCAGTGGTGCAGTAATTTGGCATGGATACATTTCTTTGCTCTTACGTTGTACATTCTGATTCTTTTACTTTGCAGGTCTAGTTTACACATTTCATATTAGAGATGTCTGAAGCTTCAAACATAGTTTTTTTGTACATCAATATTTCCCTTTGCAATCCATACAAGTAACACTCTTAGTATACAATGTCATTGCATGATGTTCTCGTAACCTTTGGTTTGTAGGTGCATATGTATATATTTATTTCTTCAGCAGATGATATGTCCAACATGTATAAGTACTTAACCATGCCAAGGTGTATAGTGGGTCAAGGGGCGTAACACTTCCAACAAGTGTTTTAATATTGAAGTGAAAATCGCAGGGGCTCAAGGTAAATAGGTTAATCCTCAGGCAACTTCGGAAATGATTATAATTAGGCCTTTCATTATAGATGAACCTTACATAGTAAGATAGCTTCTCACTGTCATTTGAATCACCGATATAAATATATAATGTGAGTCGTCTATACTTTGGAAAGTAGCTATGCTCTAAGACAAAATGATGTGCTCATAGTTGTTGATGGTGCAGGTATCCACAATGTCTTTTCTTTCTTGAACTCCTGGCACCAATAACCCAAAGAACTAGATGAGAAATGTTATGGGTGGCAGAAAGAGAAAGTATGTACCTCCCTTCCTTTCAATCACTAAATAACATCTCTTGTCTGCAGGATGGGCTAGTGTAGCATATTGGTCAACCTGACAATGGACAACATTTCGTGGACAATAGAATAGAATGTCAGTATATATTATCCTTTTTACAATATTACATTATTTCCTTTTTAATCTATATTACTATTCTGATAATTTAAAACTGTAGAAATCCTCCGGCTGCACAACCACTTCAAGTTCAGCAGAGAAGGATTTTGTACATTGCTATTTGTCTTCTCATCTTGGGCGAATATGCAAATATCCGGTTTATGACTAGGATATACTGCATTGTAAGTATGTGCACAACATTTGAAATGCTATATGATGATGTAAGCTGTAAAATGTGTACTAGAGGCTACAAGATTTGTAAATCATGTACTACATCATCATTAGGAAACTGTATACTACAACATTTGTAAAATGTGTAGTCCAACATTTGTAAATTTTCGACTACAGCATTTGTAAACTATACTGCAGCATTTTGTTAATGAACTTTGCATGTGTCTTTAAAATTGTCCAGGACACATTTTTATGTGCTATTCAATCTTTTTAGGGCACATTTTGGAGGTATCCTTGAAACTTTCGAGGGCACATTTTGGATCTGCCCTAGAAAGTTTTAAGGGCGCATTTTGAATGTGCCCTCAAAGTTTCAATGGCACACTCTAAATGTACCCTTGAAGCTATTGGGGGCACATCCAAAATGTTTCCTCAAAAGTTTTAAGGGCACATCCAAAAAGTCCCTCAAAGATATATCTATTAGGGAATATTTTTAAGTATTCTTAATAATTTCCGAGCAGCCGGTAAATTCGGCACATTTTTATATCCCCTACTATCAAGGGCACGTATTACATATTTTAGAGCACTTAGAAGTTCCCTGAAAACCCTACCGTGTTGTAGTGACACCCCTCTGTTAACTTTTGACACAAGTCGTATAAACCTGTTCAAGCTTATTTTCTAGTAGAACTTGTATTTCTATTGTACAATAGTGGTTTCAAATTTTTGTTTTGATTTATTTTTTCGAAGTCAAGTTGCTGAATTTTGAGTTTTTTTGTTGAATTTGACCAAAAAGTATATCAAAGTCTTAAAAATACTTTTGTGCACTAGAAATTTGTGTTCCACAAAAAAAAGCTATCACACATTTATACGGTTCGAATCAGAAGCAGGATTCATCCCTTACCTATGCGTATCCTCTATCTTCCTCAAAGGTTATTCACATCTCATCTTCCCGTTTTGCATAAACAAGGATTCATTGAAAAAAAAAACTTCCATCATTATGGAGTCAAAGCAAAACTACATGCACCAAATATGCATCATTGAACGCAAACATGGAAAATCACAACGTAATCTCACATGACCAGTTCGGGCCCTAATTTAAGACCAAATTTGGAGGGTTTTTTTCCTTCTTTTATCGTATTATAAAGAATTACTAAGCCAGTTCAAAAAAATATAATTTACTAGGACATGAGCCTTATGTCCAAACAAGTGCATTTTCGGGAAAACTCATGCAAATTTGCGGAAAAAAACCCCTAAAGTTCTTGCATGACAATCATGTACTCCCTCCGTCCCATGGGACATGTGGAAGTTTATCTAAATTCGGACATATCTAGACACTATTTAGTGATTAGATACATTTAAATTTAGACAAACTTCGGTCAAGTTTCATGGGACGGGGAATACACTAAAAAGACCTACAAAAACCATGTTGACCGGATCGTAGCGAACAAGGGGGGGGGGGGTGAATGGCGCTACGGCAATTTTTAGTCTTTTTCAAGTTTTATGCAACGGAAGGTAAAGGTGTGACTTTTAGCAATGGGGGTGATCCTACAATGAAGCTAGAGTATGTGCAACAAGTAAAGGAATCAACAAGATAAACAAAGTGAGGAGCGAGACAACCGGGGGGGCGCGAGGCGAGTCGAGGTTTGTTTCCCGCAGTTCCCTCCACTAAAGGAGGTACGTCTGCGTTGAGGAGGTGCTAGTCTCACACAAGAGACTAGGCGGCCACACCACGAAGGAAGGCCTCACCCTCTTCCTCGAGAGAGCTCCACGGAGGTGCTCTCCCTCTTCCACTAAGGCACCGGTCGAGGCGGTGATTCCTTCACAAGGTTGGGGTGAGCTCCACACACACAAGGATGCTCCCAACACCCTATGGAGCTAGTACATCACCAAGCTAGACTCCATAGCTGCACATCTCCAATGCTCCACCATAGGAACCCATCACCAATGTTCCACCAAAGGAACTCTTCCAATGCTCCACCAAGAAACTCTCCAAGGCTCCACCAAAGGAACTCTCCAAGGCTCCACCAAAGGAACTCCCCAATGCTCCACCAAAGGAACTCTTCTCCAAGATCCACCAAAGGAACCCTACCACCAAGATCCACTAAGGAATAGCTAGTATTTGTGAAATCTCTCTTGGTAGAACTATAGATCGGGGTCTCCTCCACCTATCCTCAAAATTAGGGCAAGATTGGTTGGAGGGGGAAGGAGATCCTCAAGGATTAAGCTCAGCAACAATGGAGGAGAGAGAATGGGAAGAGATAAAATCGGGTGGGGAAGAAGGGGCCCTTAAATAGGCTCCTCCAAATCCAACCGTTATGCCCAGTTTTGGCCTAAGCGGTACTACCGCTTTGGTACAAGCGGTACTACCGCCCTGAGTTTGAAATCCCCCCAGATCTGGTCAAACGACACAGAGCGGTACTACCGCCCGCGGTACCGCCCGTGGTACCGCAATAGGGTCCAGACCTTACTGGACTCGAAGCGGTACCAGAGCGGTACCGGAGCGGTACTGCCGTAACGCGTTACGGTACCTCGAGCGGTACCATGAGCGGTACTACCGCTCGTGAGCGGTACTACCGCCCTAGGTACAGCAGGGGTACCACAACTCGTTCTGCGGGACAAAATCGGCTCAGAACTCAGAGCGGTACCGAGAGCGGTACCTATAGGGGTAGCGATACTACCGCTATAGGTACCGGTAGTACCGGCTTCGCTAAAACTGGTTTTCTTCCCTTTTTCTCTCCAACTTTGTTACCTCGCTAAACACACACAAAACCGGAAAACCTATCAACTACGCTTCAGTCTTCTGATCTTGACGCGTCCGGCGAGGTCACCGTGTACTTGCAAATCTAACAATGATACTCAAGGCACACGGTGAGATTACTCAAGTGTTGTCATCAAACACACAAAACATGGGATATGAATTTTGCTCTTACAATCTCCCCCTTTTTGGTGTTTGATGACAACACAAGAGTTGACAATAACATATGATATTATGATGAGAACATTAGATTTGCAAAAACTAGACGGAGCTCCCCCTACACATGTGCATATCATGAATATGTATTTGAATACAAATACACATGTTATAGAGACATCACTCCCCCTAGTTTTTACAAACCAAGCGCATATGCCACATAGATAGATGACATGTTCAAGAGGCATATGCACAATATGGAGGCAACATGAGATCATATACGGAGATATGGGTGAAGTTATCATACCATAGCCTTGAGAATACCCAAACTCACAATAGAATGCCTCCATGGGGTTGTTGATGTAGCCGAGAGACAAGATAAGTAACTAGAACCAAACGGCTACAAACAACAAAGGTCTCCATCCACCTAGGAACTTCTCCCCCTTTGGCATCGGAACACCAAAAAGGAGGGGAACGGAACTAGAGAGATGGAGAAAAGAACATACAACCAAGCTTGCAAAAATCACGAGAAAACAAGCTTGGAGGAGGTTCTCAAAAACAAAAAGAAGAAAGCAAAGAAGAAAAACAAAAACAAGGTCACGAAGAACCGAAAAACCCGCAAAGAGGGGGTGTTGGTGGCCGAAGCCACCGTGTAAGAGTATAGTAGTTGTGAGGTCCCATAGATGTATCTAGGACTCACGGACTACAACTCAACATGAAGCTCATAAGTCACTTAATTGACAAATAGCAAATGTTTTGGATTTCTTTATGCATTATGGGGGGAGTGATAGCTCAATGGATTTAAACCGCACTCCCCCTATGTCCATGCGTGCCTTTCATCCAGATATGACGGTAAGATTGGTATGTGCGCACGACGGTCAAGCAAAGTTCGACGGATCAATGATGTTTAGCTCATGCCTCAACTCAATAAAGCGCTTCTCATCCAAGGGCTTCGTTGTAGGATAACGTTGCATAGAAAACAAAAAATTTCCTACCGCGAACACGCAATCCAAGCCAAGATGCAATCTAGAAGACGGTAGCAACGAGGGGATTATCGAGTCTCACCCTTGAAGAGATTCCAAAGCCTACAAGATGAGGCTCTTGTTGCTGCGGTAGACGTTCACTTGCCGCTTGCAAAAGCGCGTAGAAGATCTTGATCACAGCGCCACGAACGGGCAGCACCTCCGTACTCGGTCACACGTTCTGTTGTTGATGAAGACGACGTCCACCTCCCGTTCTAGTGGGCAGCGGAAGTAGTAGCTCCTCTTGAATCCGACAGCACGACGGCGTGGTGTCAGTGGTGGTGGAGAAATCCGGCGGAGCTTCGCTTAAGCGTGCGGGATGTGGTGGAGGAGAGAGAGCTGCTAGGGTTTGGGAGAGGGGGGCGCCGGCCTCAAGGGGTGCGGCCACCTTGGTGGTTGTTGGGGTGGCCGGCTCCCTCCCCTTGGCCCTCATTATATAGGTGGAACACCCAAGAGTTGGTCTACAAGTCTTCGAATAAGACCCCAAACCAAAACCTTCCATAACACATGAAACCTACCCAAGCTAGGACTCCCACTAGAGGTGGGATTCCCACCTTCCTTGGGAGGGGGTGGCCGGCCCCCCTTGGGGAGTCCACTTGGGACTCCTCCCCCTTAGGGTTGGCCGGCCATGGGAGGTGGAGTCCCACCGGGACTCCGCCTTCCTTAGTGGTTTCTTCCGGACTTTTCTAGAACCTTCTAGAACCTTCCATAGAACCTTCCGGATCATTTTAAATCTTATAAAATGACTTCCTATATATGAATCTTATTCTCCGGACCATTCCGGGACTCCTCGTGATGTCCGGGATCTCATCCAAGACTCCGAACAAATATTCAAACTCCATTCCATATTCAAGTTCTACCATTTCAACATCCAACTTTAAGTGTGTCACCCTACGGTTCGCGAACTATGCGGACATGGTTGAGTACTCACTCCGACCAATAACCAATAGCGGGATCTGGAGATCCATAATGGCTCCCACATATTCAATGATGACTTTAGTGATCGAATGAACCATTCACATATGATACCAATTCCCGTTGTCACACGATATTTTACTTGTCCGAGGTTTGATCATCGGTATCACTCTATACCTTGTTCAACCTCGTCTCTTGACAAGTACTCTTTACTCGTACCGTGGTATGTGGTCTCTTATGAACTCATTCATATGCTTGCAAGACATTTAGACAACATTCCACCGAGAGGGCCCAGAGTATATCTATCCGTCATCGGGATGGACAAATCCCACTGTTGATCCATATGCCTCAACTCATACTTTCCGGATACTTAATCCCACCTTTATAACCACCCATTTACGCAGTGACGTTTGGTGTAATCAAAGTACCTTTCCGGTATAAGTGATTTATATGATCTCATGGTCATAAGGACTAGGTAACTATGTACCGAAAGCTTATAGCAAATAACTTAATGACGTGATCTTATGCTACGCTTAATTGGGTGTGTCCATTACATCATTCATATAATGACATAACCTTGTTATTAGAAACATCCAATGTTCATGATTATGAAACTAATCATCCATTAATCAACAAGCTAGTTAAGAGGCATACTAGGGACTCTTTGTTGTTTACATATCACACATGTACTAATGTTTCGGTTAATACAATTATAGCATGGTATATAAACATTTATCATAAACATAAAGATATATAATAATAACCACTTTATTATTGCCTCTAGGGCATATCTCCTTCAGTCTCCCACTTGCACTAGAGTCAATAATCTAGATTACATTGTAATATACCTAACACCCATCGCATTCTGGTGTTGGTCATGCTTTGCCCTAGGGAGAGCTTTAGTCAACGGATCTGCTACATTCAGATCAGTGTGTACTTTGCAAATCTTTACTTCTCCATCTTCGATGTACTCGCGAATCGAGTGGTAACGCAGCTTGATATGCTTCAGCCTCTTGTGTGACCTTGGCTCCTGTGCATTGGCGATGGCACCCATGTTATCACAGTAAATGATTAATGGGTCCAATGCACTAGGAACCACACCGAGCTCTACAAAGAACCTCTTCATCCATAACGCTTCGGATGAAGCCTCTGAAGCCGCTATGTACTCTGATTCTGTTGAAGACTTCGCCACCGTGCACTGCTTCGAGCTTGCCCAGCTTACTACAGCACCATTCAATATAAACACGTACCCAGACTGTGACTTAGAGTCATCAGGATCAGTGTTCCAACTTGCATCGGTGTAACCGTTTACAACGAGCTCTTGGTCACCTCCATAACAAAGAAACATATCCTTAGTTCTTTTCAAGTACTTCAGGATATTCTTGACCGCTGTCCAGTGTTCCATTCCTGGATCACTTTGATATCTGCTAGTCAAACTAACAGCATGTGCTATATCCGGTCTAGTACATAGCATGGCATACATGATAGATCCTACTGCCGAGGCATAGGGGATATTACTCATCCTTTCTCTTTCTTCTGCCGTAGCCAGTCCTTGAGTCTTACTCAAGACCTTGCCTGGTAAGATAGGTAAGAACCCTTTCTTACTTTCGTCCATTCTAAACTTCTTTAGAATCTTGTCCAGATATGTACTCTGTGATAGCCCTATTAGGCGTCTTGATCTATCTCTATAAATCTTGATGCCTAATATATACGATGCTTCACCAAGGTCTTTCATTGAAAAACTATTATTCAAATAACCTTTTACACTGCTTAATAGTTCTATATCATTCGCAATCAATAATATGTCATCTACATATAATATCAGGAATGCTACAGAGCTCCCACTCACTTTCTTGTAAATACATGCCTCTCCATGACACTGTATAAACCCGAAGTCTTTGATCACCTTATCAAAGCGTCGGTTCCAACTTCTTAATGCTTGCTTCAGTCCATAGATTGAACGCTGAAGTTTGCATACTTTGTCAGCATTTTTAGGATCGACAAAACCTTTGGGTTGTACCATATACAACTCTTCCTCAATGTATCCATTAAGGAACGCCGTTTTGACATCCATCTGCCAAATCTCATAATCGAAAAATGCAGCTATTGCTAACAAAATCCTCACAGATTTTAGCTTCGCTACAGGTGAGAAAGTCTCATCGTAGTCAACTCCTTGAATTTGTCGAAAACCCTTTGCGACAAGTCGAGCTTTATAGACAGTAATATTACCATCAGCATCTGTTTTTCTCTTGAAGATCCATTTATTTTCGACAGCCTTTCGGCTATCAGGTAAGTCTACCAAAGTTCATACTTTGTTATCATACATGGATCCCATTTCGGATTTCATGGCTTCTTGCCATTTGTTGGAATCTGGGCTCATCATCGCTTCTTCATACGTCGCAGGGTCCTCATTATTGTTATCCACAATCATGACATTTAGACAAGGATCATACCAATCAGGAGGGGCACGTTCCCTTGTCGATCTGCGAGGTTCAGTAGTTTCCTCGTTCAAAGTTTCATGATTATTATCATTAGCTTCCTCTATTGCCGGTGTAGGCGGTACAGGTACAACTTCCGGTACTGCGCTACTCTGATCAACGAGTATAGATTCATCAATCTCATCGAGTTCTACTTTTCTTCCAGTCACTTCTTTAGTGAGAAATTCTTTTCTCAAGAAAGGTTCCGTTCTTAGCAACAAATATTTTGCCTTCGGATCTGTGATAGAAAGTGTACCCTATAGTTTCTTTAGGGTATCCTATGAAGACGCATTTCTCCGCTTTGGGTTCTAGCTTGTCCGGTTGTAACTTCTTTACATAGGCTTCGCAACCCCAAACTTTCAGGAACGACAGCTTAGGTTTCTTATTAAACCATAATTCATACGGTGTCATTTCTACGGATTTTGATGGTGCTCTATTTAAAGTGAATGCGGCTGTCTCTAATGCATAACTCCAAAATGATAACGGCAAATCAGTAAGAGACATCATAGAACGAACCATATCTAAGAGAGTTCGATTATGACGTTCGGACACACCGTTTCGTTGTGGTGTTCCCGGTGGTGTCAATTGTGAAAGTATTCCACATTTCTTTAAATGCATGCCAAACTCATAACTCAGATATTCACCTCCACGATCAGATCGTAGAAATTTAATCTTCTTGTTACGTTGATTTTCTACTTCACTTTGGAATTCCTTAAACTTCTCGAAAGTTTCGGATTTATATTTCATGAAATAGATATACCCATATCTACTCAGATCATCTGTGAAGGTTAGAACATAATGATAACCACCGCGCGATGCTACACTCATTGGTCCGCACACATCGGTATGTATGATTTCCAGTAAGTCAGTAGCCCGCTCCATCATACCAGAAAATGGAGTCTTAGTCATTTTTCCCATTAGACATGCTTCGCATCTATCAAGTGACTCAAAGTCAAGTGATTCAAGTAATCCATCAGTATGGAGTTTCTTCATGCGTTTCACTCCAATATGACCAAGACGACAGTGCCACATATAAGTTGAATTATCATTCAATTTAATTCGCTTAGCATCAATGTTATGTATATGCGTATCACCACTATCGAGATCTAACAGAAATAAGCCATTCTTTTCAGGTGCTCGACCATAAAAGATATTATTCATAAAAATAGAACAACCATTATTCTCAGACTTGAATGAATAACCGTCTTGCATTAAACAAGATCCAGATATAATGTTCATGCTCAACGCGGGTACAAAATAACAATTATTTAGGCTTAAAACTAATCCCGAAGGTAGATGTAGAGGAAGTGTGCCGACAGCAATCACATCGACTTTGGATCCGTTTCAAACGCGCATCGTCACTTCATCTTTCAGTAGTCTTCGTTTATTCTTTAGTTCCTATTTCGAGTTACAAATATGAGCAACCGAACCAGTATCAAATACCCAGGTACTAGAACGAGAACCAGTGAGATAAACATCTATAACATGTATATCAGATATACCTTCTTTCTTTTTCTTGACAAGGCCGCTCTTCAGATCAGCCAGATACTTGGAGCAATTACGCTTCCAGTGTCCCTTCTCCTTGCAGTAATAGCACTCAGCATCAGGCTTAGGGCCGTTCTTAGGTTTCATAGGAGGCGTGGCAGCTTTCTTGCCACCCTTCTTGAATTTTCCCTTAGACTTGCCCTGTTTCTTGATACTGGTGGTCTTGTTGACCATCAACACTTGGTGCTCTTTCTTGATCTCAATCTCAACAGCTTTTAGCATGCCAAAGAGTTCAGGTAACTCCTTGTTCATGTTCTGCATATTGTAGTTCATCACAAAGTTCTTGTAACTTGGTGGCAGTGATTGAAGGACACGATTAATCCCCAGTCTATTAGGAATCACTATTCCCAAGTCACTGAGTTTCTTCGCATGCCCGGTCATGGCGAGCATGTGCTCACTAACGGAGCTGCCTTCTTCCATCATACAGCTGAAGAAATGTTTCGATGCTTCATAGCATTCCACGGCCGCATGAGTGTCAAAATAGCTTTCAGCTCTTTCATCAACTCATGAGGATCGTGGTGCTCAAAACGTTTTTGAAGATCGGATTCCAGACTGCACAGGATGGCACACTGAACTTGAGAGTACCGAGTTTTCCGAGTCTCGTAAACAGCTTTTACTTCATCGGTTTCAGTTTCTGCAGGAGGGTCACCTAGCGGTGCATCAAGCACATATTGCAGATTTCCGCCAGAGAGGAAGATCCTCACACGACGGAACCAGTCGGTGAAGTTGCTACCGTTGCTTTTAAGTTTTTCTTTCTCTAGGAACTGGTTAAAATTGATTGGGGACGCCATCTCTACAACATATATTTGCAAAAGTTTAGACTAAGTTTATGACAAATTGAGTTCAAATTTTAATTCAACATAATTAAAAATCTAGGTGAACTCCCACTCAAAACAATATCCCTCGCATTGTATTAGTGATCACACGAACCAAATCCACCGCACCTAAGTCCGATCATCACGAGACAAGGTGTGATTTCAATGGCGAACACTCAAAGTGTTCATCATATCAACCATATGATTCATGCTCTACCTTTCGGTATCACGTGTTCCGAGACCATGTCTGTACATGCTAGGCTCGTCAAGGCCACCTTAGTATCCGCATGTGCAAAACTGTCTTGCACCCGTTGTATGCACTTGTTGATTCTATCACACCCGATCATCACGAGATGCTTCGAAACGACAAGTCTTGGCAATGGTGCTACTAAGGATGAACACTTTATTATCTTGAGATTTTAGTGAGGGATCATCTTATAATGCTACCGTCGCGATCTAAGCAAAATAAGATGCATAAAATGATTAACATCACATGCAGTTCATATGTGATATGATATGGCCCTTTTGTCTTTGCGCCTTTGATCTTCATCTCCAAAGCACGGACATGATCTCCATCATCTTCGGGCATGATCTCCATCATAGTCGACGTAGCGTCAAGGTCAATGGCGCCGTCTTCATGATTGTCCTCCATGTAGCAACTATTACAACTACTTTGAAATACTACTCAACATGAAATTTAAAGACCACCATAAGGCTCTTGCCGGTTGGCACAATACAATAATGATCATCTCATACATATTCATCATCACATTATGGCCATATCACATCACCAAACCCTACAAAAACAAGTTAGACGTCTCTAATTTTGTTTGCATATTTTACGTGGTTTAGGGTTTTCGATAGAGATCTAATCTACCTACGAACATGAACCACAACGTTGATACTAATGTTGTCAATAGAAGAGTAAATTGAATCTTCACTATAGTAGGAGAGACAGACACCCGCAAAGCCTCTTATGCAATACAAGTTGCATGTCGAACGAGGAACAAGTCTCATGAACGCGGTCATGTAAAGTTAGTCCGAGCCGCTTCATCCCACTATGCCGCAAAGATGCAAAGTACTCAAACTAAAGATAACAAGAGTATCAACACCCACAAAACCATTGTGTTCTACTCGTGCAAACATCTATGCATAGACACGGCTCTGATACCACTGTAGGATAACGTTGCATAGAAAACAAAAATTTTCCTACCGCGAACACGCAATCCAAGCCAAGATGCAATCTAGAAGACGGTAGCAACGAGGGGATTATCGAGTCTCACCCTTGAAGAGATTCCAAAGCCTACAAGATGAGGCTCTTGTTGCTGCGGTAGACGTTCACTTGCCGCTTGCAAAAGCGCGTAGAAGATCTTGATCACGGCGCCACGAACGGGCAGCACCTCCGTACTCGGTCACACATTCTGTTGTTGATGAAGACGACGTCCACCTCCCGTTCGAGCGGGAAGCGGAAGTAGTAGCTCCTCTTGAATCCGACAGCACGACGGCGTGGTGTCGGTGGTGGTGGAGAAATCCAGCGGAGCTTCGCTTAAGCGTGCGGGATGTGGTGGAGGAGAGAGAGCCGCTAGGGTTTGGGACAGGGGGGCGCCGGCCTCAAGGGGTGCGGCCACCTTGGTGGTTGTTGGGGTGGCCGGCCCCCTCCCCTTGGCCCTCATTATATAGGTGGAACACCCAAGAGTTGGTCTACAAGTCTTCGAATAAGACCCCAAACCAAAACCTTCCATAACACATGAAACCTACCCAAGCTAGGACTCCCACTAGAGGTGGGATTCCCACCTTCCTTGGGAGGGGGTGGCCGGCCCCCCTTGGGGAGTCCACTTGGGACTCCTCCCCCTTAGGGTTGGCCGGCCATGGGAGGTGGAGTCCCACCGGGACTCCGCCTTCCTTAGTGGTTTCTTCCGGACTTTTCTAGAACCTTCTAGAACCTTCCATAGAACCTTCCGGATCATTTTAAATCTTATAAAATGACTTCCTATATATGAATCTTATTCTCCGGATCATTCCGGGACTCCTCGTGATGTCCGGGATCTCATCCGAGACTCCGAACAAATATTCGAACTCCATTCCATATTCAAGTTCTACCATTTTAACATCCAACTTTAAGTGTGTCACCCTACGGTTCGCGAACTATGCGGACATGGTTGAGTACTCACTCCGACCAATAACCAATAGCGGGATCTGGAGATCCATAATGGCTCCCACATATTCAACGATGACTTTAGTGATCGAATGAACCATTCACATACGATACTGATACGCGTACAGCACGCGTCCGTTGGGAACCCCAAGAGGAAGGTGTGATGCGTACAGCGGCAAGTTTTCCCTCAGTACGAAACCAAGGTTTATCGAACCAGTAGGAGCCAAGAAGCACGTTGAAGGTTGATGGCGGCGAGATGTAGTGCGGCGCAACACCAGGGATTCCGGTGCCAACGTGGAACCTGCACAACACAACCAAAGTACTTTGCCCCAACGAAACAGTGAGGTTGTCAATCTCACCGGCTTGCTGTAACAAAGGATTAGATGTATAATGTGGATGATGATTGTTTGCAGAAAATAGTAGAACAAGTATTGCAGTAGATCGTATTTCAGATGTAAACAATGGACCGGGTCCACAGTTCACTAGAGGTGTCTCTCCCATAAGATAAATAGCATGTTGGGTGAACAAACTACAGTTGGGCAATTGACAAATAGAGAGGGCATGACCATGCACATACATGATATGATGAGTATTGTGAGATTTAATTGGGTATTACGACAAAGTACATAGACCGCTATCCAGCATGCACCTATGCCTAAAAAGTCCACCTTCAGGTTATCATCCGAACCCCTTCCAGTATTAAGTTGAAAACAACAGACAATTGCATTAAGTATGGTGCGTAATGTAATCAATAACTACATCCTCGGACATAGCATCAATGTTTTATCCCTAGTGGCAACAGCACATCCATAACCTTAGAGGTTTCTGTCACTCCCCCAGATTCACGGAGACATGAACCCACTATCGAGCATAAATACCCCCTCTTGGAGTTACTAGCAAAAACTTGGCCAGAGCCTCTACTAATAACGGAGAGCATGCAAGATCATAAACAACACATAGATATAAATTGATAATCAACATAACATAGTATTCTCTATTCATCGGATCCCAACAAACACAACATATAGCATTACAGATAGATGATCTTGATCATGTTCGGCAGCTCACAAGATCCGACAATGAAGCATAATGAGGAGAAGACAACCATCTAGCTACTGCTATGGACCCATAGTCCAGGGGTAGACTACTCACTCATCACTCCGGAGGCGACCATGGCGGCGTAGAGTCCTCCGGGAGATGAATCCCCTCTCCGGCAGGGTGCCGGAGGCGATCTCCTGAATCCCCCGAGATGGGATTGGCGGCGGCGTCTCTGGAAGGTTTTCCGTATCGTGGCTCTCGGTACTGGGGGTTTCGCGACGAAGGCTATTTGTAGGCGGAAGGGCAGGTCAGGGGGCGTCACGAGGGGCCCACACCATAGGGTGGCGCGGCCAGGGCTTGGGCCGCGCCGCCCTATCATCTGGCCGCCTCGTGGCCCCACTTCGTTAGCTCTCCGGTCTTCTGGAAGCTTCGTGTGAAAATAGGCCCCTGGGCGTTGATTTCGTCCAATTCCGAGAATATTTCCTTACTAGGATTTCTGAAACCAAAAACAGCAGAAAACAGCAACTGGCTCTTCGGCATCTCGTCAATAGGTTAGTTCCAGAAAATGCATAAATATGATGTAAAGTATGCATAAAACATGTAGATATCATCAATAATGTGGCATGGAACATAAGAAATTATCGATACGTCGGAGACGTATCAGCATCCCCAAGCTTAGTTTCTGCTCGTCCCGAGCAGGTAAACGATAACAAAGATAATTTCTGGAGTTTCATGCCATCATAACCTTGAGCATACTATTGCAAGCATATGTAATGAATGCAGCGATCCAAACAATGTAAATGACATGAGTAAACAAATGAATCATATAGCAAAGACTTTTCATGAATAGTACTTCAAGACAAGCATCATTAAGTCTTGCATAAGAGTTAACTCATAAAGCAATAATTCAAAGTAAAGGCATTGAAGCAACACAAAGGAAGATGAAGTTTCAGAGGTTGCTTTCAACTTATAACATGTATATCTCATGGATATTGTCAATGTAAAGTAATATAACAAGTGCAATATGCAAGTATGTAGGAATCAATGCACAGTTCACACAAGTGTTTGCTTCTTGAGGTGGAGAGAAATAGGTGAACTGACTCAACATAAAAGTAAAAGAAAGGTCCTTCAAAGAGGAAAGCATCGATTGCTATATTTGTGCTAGAGCTTTGATTTTGAAAACAAGAAACAATTTTGTCAACGGTAGTAATAAAGCATATGTGTTATGTAAATTATATCTTACAAGTTGCAAGCCTCATGCATAGTATACTAATAGTGCCCGCACCTTGTCCTAATTAGCTTGGATTACCGGGATTATCGCAATGCACATGTTTTAACCAAGTGTCACAAAGGGGTACCTCTATGTCACTTTGTACAAAGGTCTAAGGAGAAAGCTCGCATTGGATTTCTCGCTATTGATTATTCTCAACTTAGACATCCATACCGGGACAACATAGACAACAGATAATGGACTCCTCTTTAATGCATAAGCATGTAGCAACAATTAATTTTCTCATATGAGATTGAGGATATATGTCCAAAACTGAAACTTCCACCATAATTCATGGCTTTAGTTAGCGGCCCAATGTTCTTCTCTAACAATATGCATGCTCTAACCATTTTGGTGGTAAATCTCCCTTACTTCAGACAAGATGAACATGCATAGAAACTCACATGATATTCAACAAAGAGTAGTTGATGGCGTAGCCAGGAACATGGTTATCGCACAACAAGCAACTTAATAAGAGATAAAGTGCATAAGTACATATTCAATACCACATTAGTTTTTAGGCTATTAGTCCCATGAGCTATATATTGTAAAGGTAGAGAATGGAAATTTTAAAGGTAGCACTCAAGCAATTTACTTTGGAATGGCGGAGAAATACCATGTAGTAGGTAGGTATGGTGGACACAAATGGCATAGTGGTTGGCTCAAGTATTTTGGATGCATGAGAAGTATTCCCTCTCGATACAAGGTTTAGGCTAGCAAGGCTATTTGAAACAAACACAAGGATGAAGCGGTGCAGCAAAACTCACATAAAAGACATATTGTAAACATTATAAGACTCTACACCGTCTTCCTTGTTGTTCAAACTCAATACTAGAAATTATCTAGACTTTAGAGAGACCAAATATGCAAACCAAATTTTAGCATGATCTATGTATTTCTTCATTAATAGGTGCAAAGTATATGATGCAAGAGCTTAAACATGAGCACAACAATTGCCAAGTATCACATTATCCAAGACATTTTAGCAAATTACTACATGTATCATTTTCCAATTCCAACCATATAACAATTTAACGAAGAAGAAACTTCGCCATGAATATTATGAGTAAAGCCTAAGGACATATTTGTCCATATGCAACAGCGGAGCGTGTCTCTCTCCCACACAAGGAATGCTAGGATCCATTTTATTCAAACAAAAACAAATCGACGCTCCAAGCAAAGTACATAAGATGTGATGGAATAAAAATATAGTTTCAGGGGAGGAACCTGATAATGTTGTCGATGAAGAAGGGGATGCCTTGGGCATCCCCAAGCTTAGACGCTTGAGTCTTCTTGATATATGCAGGGGTGAACCACCGGGGCATCCCCAAGCTTAGAGCTTTCACTCTCCTTGATCATGTTGTATCATCTCCCTCTCTTGATCCTTGAAAACTTCCTCCACACCAAACTCAAAACAACTCATTAGAGAGTTAGTGCACTGCTGGCGCAAAGTTGACGTGGGAGTTAGAGATCTCTGTGGTGTAGCTTTTCTTCAGATCCCCGGCAACGGCGCCAGAAAATGTGCTTGATGGCGTGTATTTCACACGTTCGTTGGGCAACCCCAAGAGGAAGGTATGATGCGCACAGCAGCAAGTTTTCCCTCAGAAAGAAACCAAGGTTTATCGAACCAGGAGGAGCCAAGAAGCACGTTGAAGGTTGATGGCGGCGGGATGTAGTGCGGCGCAACACCAGGGATTCCGGCGCCAACGTGGAACCTGCACAACACAACCAAAGTACTTTGCCCCAACGAAACAGTGAGGTTGTCAATCTCACCGGCTTGCTGTAACAAAGGATTAACCGTATTGTGTGGAAGATGATTGTTTGCAGAAAACAGTAGAACAAGTATTGCAGTAGATTGTATTTCAGTAAAGAGAATTGGACCGGGGTCCACAGTTCACTAGAGGTGTCTCTCCCATAAGACGAACAGCATGTTGGGTGAACAAATTACAGTTGGGCAATTGACAAATAAAGAGAGCATGACCATGCACATACATATCATGATGAGTATAGTGAGATTTAATTGGGCATTACGACAAAGTACATAGACCGTCATCCAACTGCATCTATGCCTAAAAAGTCCACCTTCAGGTTATCATCCGAACCCCCTCCAGTATTAAGTTGCAAGCAACAGACAATTGCATTAAGTATGGTGCGTAATGTAACTAGTGACTACATCCTTGAACATAGCACTAATGTTTTATCCCTAGTGGCAACAGCACAACACAACCTTAGAACTTTCTGTCACTGTCCTGTGTCAATGCAGCATGAACCCACTATCGAGCATAAGTACTCCCTCTTGGAGTTACAAGCATCTACTTGGCCAGAGCATCTACTAGTAACGGAGAGCATGCAAGATCATAAACAACACATAAGCATAACTTTGATAATCAACATAACAAGTATTCTCTATTCATCGGATCCCAACAAACGCAACATATAGAATTACAGATAGATGATCTTGATCATGTTAGGCAGCTCACAAGATCCGACAATGATAGCACAATGGGGAGAAGACAACCATCTAGCTACTGCTATGGACCCATAGTCCAGGGGTAGACTACTCACACATCACACCGGAGGCGACCATGGCGGCGTAGAGTCCTCCGGGAGATGATTCCCCTCTCCGGCAGGTGCCGGAGGCGATCTCCTGGATCCCCGAGATGGGATCGGCGGCGGCGGCGTCTCCGGAAGGTTTTCCGTATCGTGGTTCTCGGTGCGGGGGTTTCGTCACGGAGGCTATTTGTAGGCGGAAGGGCAGGTCAAGAGGCGGCACGGGGGCCCCACACCACAGGGCCGCGCGGCCAAGGGGGGGGCCGCGCCGCCCTATGGTTTGGCTCCCCTGTGGCCCCTCTTCGTCTCTCCTTCGGACTTCTGGAAGCTTCGTGAGAAAATAGGCCCCTGGGCTTTGATTTCGTCCAATTCCGAGAATATTTCCTTACTAGGATTTCTGAAACCAAAAACAGCAGAAAACAGCAACTGGCACTTCGGCATCTTGTTAATAGGTTAGTTCCGGAAAATGCACGAATATGACATAAAGTGTGCATAAAACATGTAGATAACATCAATAATGTGGCATGGAACATAAGAAATTATCGATACGAGGGGGACGGATCCGCATCCCCAAGCGTAGGTCGGCTCGTCCCGAGCAGGTAAAACGATAACACAGATAATTTCTGGAGTGACATGCCATCATAATCTTGATCATACTATTTGTAAAGCATATGTAGTGAATGCAGCGATCAAAACAATGTATATGACATGAGTAAACAAGTGAATCATAAAGCAAAGACTTTTCATGAATAGCACTTCAAGACAAGCATCAATAAGTCTCGCATAAGAGTTAACTCATAAAGCAATAATTCAAAGTAAAGGCATTGAAACAACACTAAAGAAGATTAAGTTTCAGCGGTTGCTTTCAACTTGTAACATGTATATCTCATGGATATTGTCAACATAGAGTAATATAATAAGTGCAATAAGCAAGTATGTAGGAATCAATGCACAGTTCACACAAGTGTTTGCTTCTTGAGGTGGAGAGAAATAGGTGAACTGACTCAACATTGAAAGTAAAAGAATGGTCCTCATAGAGGAAAAGCATCGATTGCTATATTTGTGCTAGAGCTTTGATTTTGAAAACATGAAACAATTTTGTCAACGGTAGTAATAAAGCATATGCATCATGTAAATTATATCTTATAAGTTGCAAGCCTCATGCATAGTGTACTAATAGTGCCCGCACCTTGTCCTAATTAGCTTGGACTACCGGATCATCACAATGCATTGTTTTTACCAAGTGTCACAAAGGGGTACCTCTATGCCGCCTGTACAAAGGTCTAAGGAGAAAGCTCGCATTGGATTTCTCGCTATTGATTATTCTTCAACTTAGACATCCATACCGGGACAACATAGACAACAGATAATGGACTCCTCTTTTATGCATAAGCATATAACAACAATTAATAATTTTCTCATTTGAGATTTGAGGATTGTTGTCCAAAACTGAAACTTCCACCATGGAGCATGGCTTTAGTTAGCGGCCCAATGTTCTTCTCTAACATATGCATGCTTAACCATATGGTGGTAGATCTCTCTTACTTCAGACAAGACGGACATGCATAGCAACTCACATGAAATTCAACAATGAATAGTTGATGGCGTCCCCAGTGAACATGGTTATCGCACAACAAGCAACTTAATAAGAGATAAAGTGCATAATTACATATTCAATACCACAATAGTTTTTAAGCTATTTGTCCCATGAGCTATATATTGCAAAGGTGAATGATGGAATTTTAAAGGTAGAACTCAAGCAATTTACTTTGGAATGGCGGGAAAATACCATGTAGTATAGGTAGGTATGGTGGACACAAATGGCATAGTGGTTGGCTCAAGTATTTTGGATGCATGAGAAGTATTCCCTCTCGATACAAGGTTTAGGCTAGCAAGGCTTATTTGAAACAAACACAAGGATGAACCGGTGCAGCAAAACTCACATAAAAGACATATTGAAAACATTATAAGACTCTACACCGTCTTCCTTGTTGTTCAAACTCAATACTAGAAATTATCTAGACCTTAGAGAAACCAAATATGCAAACCAAATTTTAGCATGCTCTATGTATTTCTTCATTAATGGGTGCAAAGCATATGATGCAAGAGCTTAAACATGAGCACAACAATTGCCAAGTATCACATTACCCAAAACATTTATAGCAATTACTACATGTATCATTTTCCAATTCCAACCATATAACAATTTAACGAAGGAGAAACTTCGCCATGAATACTATGAGTAGAAACCAAGGACATACTTGTCCATATGCTACAGCGGAGCGTGTCTCTCTCCCATAAAGTGAATGCTAGGATCCATTTTATTCAAACAAAACAAAAAACAAAAACAAACCGACGCTCCAAGAAAAAGCACATAAGATGTGATGGAATAAAAATATAGTTTCAGGGGAGGAACCTGATAATGTTGTCGATGAAGAAGGGGATGCCTTGGGCATCCCCAAGCTTAGACGCTTGAGTCTTCTTAATATATGCAGGGGTGAACCACCGGGGCATCCCCAAGCTTAGAGCTTTCACTCTCCTTGATCATGTTGCATCATACTCCTCTCTTGATCCTTGAAAACTTCCTCCACACCAAACTCGAAACAACTCATTAGAGGGTTAGTGCACAATATAAATTGACATATTCAGAGGTGACACAATCATTCTTAACACTTCTGGACATTGCATAATGCTACTGGACATTAGTGGATCAAAGAAATTCATCCAACATAGCAAAAGAGGCAATGCGAAATAAAAGGCAGAATCTGTCAAAACAGAACAGTTCGTATTGACGAATTTTAAAATGGCACCAGACTTGCTCAAATGAAAATGCTCAAATTGAATGAAAGTTGCGTACATATCTGAGGATCATGCACGTAAATTGGCTTAATTTTCTGAGCTACCTACAGGGAGGTGGACCCAGATTCGTGACAGCAAAGAAATCTGGAACTGCGCAGTAATCCAAATCTAGTACTTACTTTTCTATCAACGGCTTAACTTGGCACAATAAAACACAAAACTAAGATAAGGAGAGGTTGCTACAGTAGTAAACAACTTCCAAGACACAAAATAAAAACAAAGTACTGTAGGTAAAAACATGGGTTGTCTCCCATAAGCGCTTTTCTTTAACGCCTTTCAGCTAGGCGCAGAAAGTGTGTATCAAGTGTTATCGAAGGGTGGTACTTCTACAGCGGGGTGTGGGCTTTTCTCAACCAGGCATAGTATATTAGATACATAAGTTTTAGCATCTCCCTTTTCTTTAGTCTTAGGCGTGCTACTCTCATCAAACAAATTTTCAGGAACAAGCCAAGCATAGTTATTTTCTAGTGCATCATTCATAGCTAGGAGCTTACATGGTATCGGTGCTTTGATCTCCCCTCCATCATCAATATTATTAGTGTATCTTATTCTATCCATGTCCATCTTTTCAAGGAGACTAACAAAATTAGTATGAGAACCAAGCATATTAAATTTAGCAAAGACCTTTCTAGCTTCTCTTGCTAGACCGCCAAATTCTCTAAGAAGGGTTTCTAAAACAAAATCTTTCTTTTCCCCTTCTTCCATATCACCAAGTGTGAGAAACATGTGTTGGATTATAGGATTAAGATTAACAAATTTAGTTTCCAACAGGCGAACTAAATGCGCAGCAGCAATTTCATAAGTAGGCGCAAGGTCTACCAAGTGTCTATCTTCAAAATTTTCAATGGTACTAACATGATTGAAAAATTCTTCTATATTATTTCTCCCAACTATAGACCCACGTCCTACCGGTATGTCTTTTGTGGTAAAATTAAAAGGAAACATGATGAATAAAGTAAAGTAAATGCAAGTAAACTAATTTTTTTTGTGTTTTCGATATAGCAAACAAGATAGCAAGTAAAGTAAAACTAGCAACTATTTTTTTTTGTATTTTGATTTAGTGCAGCAAACAAAGTAGTAAATAAAACTAAGCAAGACAAAAACAAAGTAAAGAGATTGAGAAGTGGAGACTCCCCTTGCAGCGTGTCTTGATCTCCCCGGCAACGGCGCCAGAAAATGTTGCTGGCGCAAAGTTGACGTGGGAGTTAGAGATCTCTGTGGTGTAGCTTTTCTTCAGATCCCCGGCAACGGCGCCAGAAAATGTGCTTGATGGCGTGTATTTCACACGTTCGTTGGGCAACCCCAAGAGGAAGGTATGATGCGCACAGCAGCAAGTTTTCCCTCAGAAAGAAACCAAGGTTTATCGAACCAGGAGGAGCCAAGAAGCACGTTGAAGGTTGATGGCGGCGGGATGTAGTGCGGCGCAACACCAGGGATTCCGGCGCCAACGTGGAACCTGCACAACACAACCAAAGTACTTTGCCCCAACGAAACAGTGAGGTTGTCAATCTCACCGGCTTGCTGTAACAAAGGATTAACCGTATTGTGTGGAAGATGATTGTTTGCAGAAAACAGTAGAACAAGTATTGCAGTAGATTGTATTTCAGTAAAGAGAATTGGACCGGGGTCCACAGTTCACTAGAGGTGTCTCTCCCATAAGACGAACAGCATGTTGGGTGAACAAATTACAGTTGGGCAATTGACAAATAAAGAGAGCATGACCATGCACATACATATCATGATGAGTATAGTGAGATTTAATTGGGCATTACGACAAAGTACATAGACCGTCATCCAACTGCATCTATGCCTAAAAAGTCCACCTTCAGGTTATCATCCGAACCCCCTCCAGTATTAAGTTGCAAGCAACAGACAATTGCATTAAGTATGGTGCGTAATGTAACTAGTGACTACATCCTTGAACATAGCACTAATGTTTTATCCCTAGTGGCAACAGCACAACACAACCTTAGAACTTTCTGTCACTGTCCAAGGTGTCAATGCAGGCATGAACCCACTATCGAGCATAAGTACTCCCTCTTGGAGTTACAAGCATCTACTTGGCCAGAGCATCTACTAGTAACGGAGAGCATGCAAGATCATAAACAACACATAAGCATAACTTTGATAATCAACATAACAAGTATTCTCTATTCATCGGATCCCAACAAACGCAACATATAGAATTACAGATAGATGATCTTGATCATGTTAGGCAGCTCACAAGATCCGACAATGATAGCACAATGGGGAGAAGACAACCATCTAGCTACTGCTATGGACCCATAGTCCAGGGGTAGACTACTCACACATCACACCGGAGGCGACCATGGCGGCGTAGAGTCCTCCGGGAGATGATTCCCCTCTCCGGCAGGGTGCCGGAGGCGATCTCCTGGATCCCCCGAGATGGGATCGGCGGCGGCGGCGTCTCTGGAAGGTTTTCCGTATCGTGGTTCTCGGTACTGGGGGTTTCGTCACGGAGGCTATTTGTAGGCGGAAGGGCAGGTCAAGAGGCGGCACGGGGGCCCCACACCACAGGGCCGCGCGGCCAAGGGGGGGGCCGCGCCGCCCTATGGTTTGGCTCCCCTGTGGCCCCTCTTCGTCTCTCCTTCGGACTTCTGGAAGCTTCGTGAGAAAATAGGCCCCTGGGCTTTGATTTCGTCCAATTCCGAGAATATTTCCTTACTAGGATTTCTGAAACCAAAAACAGCAGAAAACAGCAACTGGCACTTCGGCATCTTGTTAATAGGTTAGTTCCAGAAAATGCACGAATATGACATAAAGTGTGCATAAAACATGTAGATAACATCAATAATGTGGCATGGAACATAAGAAATTATCGATACGTCGGAGACGTATCATGCACAATCAAAATATACATGTTCAGAGGTGACATAATCATTCTTAACACTTCTGGACATTGCACAAAGCTACTGAAAGTCAATGGAATCGAAAAATCCATCAAGCATATCAAAACAGGCAATGCGAAATATAAGGCAGAATCTGTCAAAACAGAACAGTTCGTAAAGACGAATTTTATTGAGGCACCAGACTTGCTCAAATGAAAATGCTCAAATTGAATGAAAGTTGCGTACATATCTGAGGATCACTCACGTAAATTGGCATAATTTTCTGTGTTACCTACAGAGAATTTTGCCCAGATTCGTGACAGCAAAGAAATCTGTTTCCGCGCAGTAATCCAAATCTAGTATGAACCTTAGTATCAACGACTTTACTTGGCACAAAAATGCACAAAACTAAGATAAGGAGAGGTTGCTACAGTAGTAAACAACTTCCAAGACTCAAATATAAAATAAAGTTACTGTACTAAAAACATGGGTTGTCTCCCATAAGCGCTTTTCTTTAACGCCTTTCAGCTAGGCGCAGAAAGTGTATATCAAGTATTATCGAGAGACGAAGTGTCAATATCATAATTTGTTCTAATGATAGAATCAAAAGGTAACTTCATTCTGTTTCTAGGGAAGTATTCCATACCTTTCTTGAGAGGAAATTGATATTTAATATTACCTTCCTTCATATCAATGATAGCACCAATAGTTCGAAGAAAAGGTCTTCCCAATATAATGGGACAAGATGCATTGCATTCAATATCCAAGACAACAAAATCAACGGGGACAAGGTTATTGTTAACGGTAATGCGAACATTATCAACTTTCCCCAAAGGTTTCTTTGTAGAATGATCAGCAAGATTAACATCCAAATAACAATTTTTCAATGGTGGCAAGTCAAGCATATTATAAATTTTCTTAGGCATAACAGAAATACTTGCACCAAGATCACATAAAGTATTACAATCAAAGTCATTGACCTTCATCTTAATGATGGGTTCCCAACCATCCTCTAGCTTCCTAGGAATAGAAGCTTCGCGTTCTAGTTTCTCTTCTCTAGCTTTTATGAGAGCATTTGTAATATGTTTCGTGAAAGCCAAATTTATAGCACTAGCATTAGGACTCTTAGCAAGTTTTTGTAAGAACTTTATAATTTCAGAGATGTGGCAATCATCAAAATTCAAACCATTATAATCTAAAGCAATGGGATCATCATCCCCAATGTTGGAAAAAAATTCAGCAGTTTTATCACAGGCAGTTTCAGCAGTTTTAGCAGTTTCAGGCAGTTTTTCGCGCTTTGAATTTGAAGTGGAAACATTGCTAACACCAATTCTTTTACCATTATTAGTAGGAGGTGCAGCAACATGTGTAGCATTAGCATTAACAGTGGTGGTAATAGTCCAAACTTTAGCTATATTTTCTTCTTTTTCATTTTCTTCTCTTTCCCACCTAGCATGCAATTCGGCCATCAATCTTATATTCTCATTAATTATAACTTGGATGGCATTTGCTGTAGTAACAATTTTATTATTATGATTTTCATTAGGCATAACTTTTGATTTCAAAAGATCAACATCAGCAGCAGGACTATCGACTTTAGAAGCAAGTATATCAATTTTCCCAAGCTTTTCTTCAACAGATTTGTTAAAAGCAGTTTGTGTACTAATAAATTCTTTAAGCATGGCTTCAAGTCCAGGGGGTGTGTTCCTAAGAATTCCCATAAGAATTACCATAGCCGTTGCCATTATTATAAGGATATGGCCTATAGTTGTTACTAGAATTGTTCCGGTAAGCATTGTTGTTGAAATTATTATTTTTAATATAGTTTACATCAACATGTTCTTCTTGAGCAACCAATGAAGCTAACGGAACATTATTAGGATCAACATTAGTCCTATCATTCACAAGCATAGACATAATAGCATCAATCTTATCACTCAAGGAAGAGGTTTCTTCGACAGAATTTACCTTCTTACCTTGTGGAGCTCTTTCCGTGTGCCATTCAGAGTAATTAATCATCATATTATAAAGAAGCTTTGTTGCTTCACCAAGAGTGATGGACATAAAGGTACCTCCAGCAGCTGAATCCAATAGGTTCCGTGAAGAAAAATTTAGTCCTGCATAAAAGGTTTGGATGATCATCCAAGTAGTCAGTCCATGGGTTGGGCAATTTTTAACCAAAGATTTCATTCTTTCCCATGCTTGTGCAACATGCTCATTATCCAATTGTTTAAAATTCATTATGCTACTCCTCAAATATATAATTTTAGCAGGGGGATAATATCTACCAATAAAAGCATCCTTGCATTTAGTCCATGAATCAATACTATTCTTAGGCAGAGATAGCAACCAATCTTTAGCTCTTCCTCTTAATGAGAAAGGGAACAATTTTAATTTAATAATGTCACCATCTACATCCTTATACTTTTGCATTTCACATAGTTCAACAAAATTATTAAGATGGGCAGCAGCATCATCAGAACTAACACCAGAAAATTGCTCTCGCATAACAAGATTTAGTAAAGCAGGTTTAATTTCAAAGAATTCTGCTGTAGTAGCAGGTGGAGCAATAGGTGTGCATAAGAAATCATTATTATTTGTGGTTGTGAAGTCACACAACTTAGTATTTTCAGGAGTACCCATTTTAGCAATAGTAAATAAAGCAAACTAGATAAAGTAAATGCAAGTAACTAATTTTTTTTTGTTTTTTATATAGAGTGCAAGACAGTAAATAAAGTAAAACTAGCAACTAATTTTTTTGTATTTTGATTTAGTGCAGCAAACAAAGTAGTAAATAAAATAAGCAAGAAAAAAACAAAGTAAAGAGATTGCAATGTGGAGACTCCCCTTGCAGCGTGTCTTGATCTCCCCGGCAACGGCGCCAGAAAAAGATTTGCTGGCGTGCAGTTGACGTGGGAGCTAGAAATCTCTGTGGCGTAATTTTCCTTCATGTCCCCGGCAACGGCGCCAGAAAAAGAGCTTGATACGCGTACAGCACGTGTCCGTTGGGAACCCCAAGAGGAAGGTGTGATGCGTACAGCGGCAAGTTTTCCCTCAGTACGAAACCAAGGTTTATCGAACCAGTAGGAGCCAAGAAGCACGTTGAAGGTTGATGGCGGCGAGATGTAGTGCGGCGCAACACCAGGGATTCCGGCGCCAACGTGGAACCTGCACAACACAACCAAAGTACTTTTCCCCAACGAAATAGTGAGGTTGTCAATCTCACCGGCTTGCTGTAACAAAGGATTAGATGTATAATGTGGATGATGATTGTTTGCAGAAAACAGTAGAACAAGTATTGCAGTAGATTGTATTTCAGATGTAAAGAATGGACCGGGGTCCACAGTTCACTAGAGGTGTCTCTCCCATAAGATAAATAGCATGTTGGGTGAACAAATTACAGTTGGGCAATTAACAAATAGAGAGGGCATGACCATGCACATACATGATATGATGAGTATTGTGAGATTTAATTGGTCATTACGACAAAGTACATAGACCGCTATCCAGCATGCATCTATGCCTAAAAAGTCCACCTTCAGGTTATCATCCGAACCCCTTCCAGTATTAAGTTGAAAACAACAGACAATTGCATTAAGTATGGTGCGTAATGTAATCAATAACTACATCCTCGGACATATCATCAATGTTTTATCCCTAGTGGCAACATCACATCCATAACCTTAGAGGTTTCTGTCACTCCCCCAGATTCACGGAGACATGAACCCACTATCGAGCATAAATACCCCCTCTTGGAGTTACTAGCAAAAACTTGGCCAGAGCCTCTACTAATAACGGAGAGCATGCAAGATCATAAACAACACATAGATATAAATTGATAATCAACATAACATAGTATTCTCTATTCATCGGATCCCAACAAACACAACATATAGCATTACAGATAGATGATCTTGATCATGTTCGGCAGCTCACAAGATCCGACAATGAAGCATAATGAGGAGAAGACAACCATCTAGCTACTGCTATGGACCCATAGTCCAGGGGTAGACTACTCACTCATCACTCCGGAGGCGACCATGGCGGCGTAGAGTCCTCCGGGAGATGAATCCCCTCTCCGGCAGGGTGCTGGAGGCGATCTCCTGAATCCCCCGAGATGGGATTGGCGGCGGCATCTCTGGAAGGTTTTCCGTATCGTGGCTCTCGGTACTGGGGGTTTCGCGACGAAGGCTATTTGTAGGCGGAAGGGCAGGTCAGGGGGCGTCACGAGGGGCCCACACCATAGGGTGGCGTGGCCAGGGCTTGGGCCGCGCCGCCCTATCATCTGGCCGCCTCGTGGCCCCACTTCGTTAGCTCTCCGGTCTTCTGGAAGCTTCGTGTGAAAATAGGCCCCTGGGCGTTGATTTCGTCCAATTCCGAGAATATTTCCTTACTAGGATTTCTAAAACCAAAAACAGCAGAAAACAACAACTGGCTCTTCGGCATCTCGTCAATAGGTTAGTTCCAGAAAATGCATAAATATGATGTAAAGTATGCATAAAACATGTAGATATCATCAATAATGTGGCATGGAACATAAGAAATTATCGATACGTCGGAGACGTATCAGATACCAATTCCCTTTGTCACGCGATATTTTACTTGTCCGGGGTTTGATCATCGGTATCACTCTATACTTTGTTCAACCTCGTCTCTTGACAAGTACTCTTTACTCGTACCGTGGTATGTGGTCTCTTATGAACTCATTCATATGCTTGCAAGACATTTAGACGACATTCCACCAAGAGGGCCCAGAGTATATCTATCCGTCATCGGGATGGACAAATCCCACTGTTGATCCATATGCCTCAACTCATACTTTCCGGATACTTAATCCCACCTTTATAACCACCCATTTACGCAGTGACGTTTGGTGTAATCAAAGTACCTTTCCGGTATAAGTGATTTATATGATCTCATGGTCATAAGGACTAGGTAACTATGTATCGAAAGCTTATAGCAAATAACTTAATGACGTGATCTTATGCTACGCTTAATTGGGTGTGTCCATTACATCATTCATATAATGACATAACCTTGTTATTAATAACATCCAATGTTCATGATTATGAAACTAATCATCCATTAATCAACAAGCTAGTTAAGAGGCATACTAGGGACTCTTTGTTGTTTACATATCACACATGTACTAATGTTTCGGTTAATACAATTATAGCATGGTATATAAACATTTATCATAAACATAAAGATATATAATAATAACCACTTTATTATTGCCTCTAGGGCATATCTCCTTCATTCGTGAAGATGTCCGCCAATTGCTCCTTGGTGCCAATATAGGATAGTACAATATCTCCGCGAGCAAAGTGGTCCCGGATGAAGTGGTTCCGTATCTCGATGTGCTTCGTCTTGCCATGAAGAACCAGATTGTAGGCGATCTTGATTGCGCTCTCATTGTCGCACAAGAGAGGCACCTTGCTATACTCGAGTCCATAGTCCCGCAAGGTTTGCCTCATCCATAAGATTTGAGCACAACTACTTGCCGCGGCAATATACTCGGCTTCCGCGGTGGAGACGGAGACACAATTTTGCTTCTTCGAGGACCAACACACCAAAGATCTTCCAAGAAAGTGACATGCTCCGGAGGTAGACTTCCTATCAATCTTGTTGCCCTCCCGATTGGAGTCGGTGAAACCAACCAAGGCAAAGTCTGTGTCCCTTGGGTACCATAATCCGAAGTGTGGGGTATCAACTAAATATCGAAAGATCCTCTTGACCGCCACAAGGTGGCTTTCCTTCGGACTTGCTTGAAACCGTGCACACATACCAACGCTCAACATGATATCCGGGCAAGAGGCACAAAGGTAGAGAAGCGAACCTATCATCGAATGGTAGAGCTTGGTATCCACCGCCTTGCCGCCCTCGTCAAGAGTGAGTTGACACTTGAGTTGCATCGGAGTTCCGATCCCCTTGGCGTCCTTCATATCAAAGCGCTTGAGCATGTCTTGGAGGTACTTTGCTTGATTGATGAAGGTGCCTTGTCGCATTTGCTTGATCTCGAACCCGAGGAAGTACTTGAGTTCACCCATTATTGACATCTCAAACCTATTTGTCATCAACATAGCAAACTCATCGTTGAATTTTGTGTTAGTAGAGCCAAATATGATGTGATCTACATAGAGTTGGCATACGAAAAGCTCCCCATTGACCTTCTTAGTAAAAAGAGTGGGATCGATTTTCCCCACTTGGAAACCACGGTCTTCAAGCAACTCCTTGAGATGCTCATACCAAGCTCTAGGAGCTTGTTTGAGACCATATAGGGCCTTTTTGAGCTTGAAGACATGGTCCGGAAAATGGGGATCCTCGAACCCCGGGGGTTGCTTCACATATACTTCCTCATGTAGAGGACCATTAAGAAAAGCACTCTTAACATCCATTTGTTGCAACTTAAAGCCATGATGTGAGGCAAAGTCCAAAAGGATACGGATGGACTCAAGCCTTGCAACGGGTGCAAAGGTTTCACCAAAGTCCACGCCTTCAACTTGAGAATAGCCTTGTGCCACCAATCTTGCTTTGTTGCGGATGACCGTGCCACTTTCATCTTGCTTGTTCTTGAAGATCCACTTGGTGCCGATAACATTGCAGCAATGATCGGGTCGCTTCATGAGAGTCCATACATCATTCCTCTTGAAGTTGTTGAGTTCCTCTTGCATTGCATTCAACCAATCGGGATCGTTGAGAGCATCATCAACTTTGAGTGGTTCCACTCTAGAGACAAAGGCATGGTGCGCACAAAAGTTTGCAAGTTGCCTCCGAGTGGTGACATTTCTCTTTAGATCACCAATGATGTCATGCAAGGAATGAGACTTGAGACGCAAGTGTCTTGGAGTAGAATCTTCACAGCGAGTGTCGGCTTGAGGAGATGGTTCTTGAGAGTCCTCTTGGCCTTCATCACGGTTTAGGTCCTCGCCTTGACCTCCATTGTTGTTGAAAGAGGCAACCTTGTCATGAGATCCGGATGGCTCGGGGGTATAGGGAATATCATTGTCCATGAAGATTGTCCCCGAACCACTCGGAGAAGAACTTGAAGCTTGACCTTGGTCACTTGATGTTGGGTGTTGAAGTAGACGAGCTTGCGGTGTATGTTGTCCTTGAGCTTGTTGAGGTGAACTTGGACTTGATTGTTGTTGTAGATGTCGGGGTTGATCTTGAGGTTGAGGTTGAACTTGATGTTGTTGTAGAGGTTGGCTTGCATTTGTTAGATCAACGGAAGAAGCTTGGCCTTGTGGTGTAGATGGCTCCACTTGGGTGGAACTTGGTCCTTCCCCGGTACTCATAGAAGGTAGCGTTTGAGGTAGGCGAATGCCCACACCCATCCTTCCTATGGTATCCGAGGGAATTGCATCTCCTTTCTCACAAGAAGCACTTCGCTCCTCCAAAGATCTATCATCCTCATCGAAAGTCACATCACAAGATTCTACAACACGTCCACTTGACTTGTTGAAGACTCTATAGGCGTGAGAATCCGTAGCATAGCCAACGAAAATTCCTTCTTGAGCTCTTGAATCAAACTTGGATAGGCGTGTGTCCTTGACAAGTATGTAGCATTTGCATCCGAAGAACTTGAAGTATGACACATTAGGCTTGTTGCCGGTGAGGATCTCATACGGTGTCTTCTCAAGACCTTTGCGGAAGTAGAGGCGATTAGTAGCATGGCAAGCGGTAGAGATAGCTTCCGCCCAAAAATTGTAGTTGGACTTGTATTCCATCATCATGGTTCGAGCGGCTTCGATCAAGGTTCGATTCTTCCTTTCGGCGACCCCATTTTGTTGGGGAGTATATGGCATGGAGTATTGGTGTTCGATTCCTTCCTCGCCGAGGAATTCATCCAATGTGTAGTTCTTGAACTCCGTTCCATTGTCGCTCCTTATTGCGAGAATCTTGTTGTCGTACTTGCGTTGAACTTGGTTGGCAAACTCCATCATGGTCCGTTGAGTCTCACTTTTGTACTTGAAGAAGAATACCCAACAATAGCGTGAATAGTCATCAACGATGACGAGGCAATACTTCTTTCCTCCAAGACTTTCATGAGACGGTGGCCCAAAGAGATCAACATGTAGGAGCTCCAAGCATCTTGTGGTAGAAATAATAGTCTTGGCCTTGTGAGGAGCTCCATGCATCTTTCCTTGTACGCAAGCCCTACAAACACGATCCTTGCAAAAAGAGACATCTTCTTTTAGTCCGAGAATGTGGCCACCCTTGTGGAGACTTTGCAAAGTCCTCATGTTGACATGGGATAGTCGGCGATGCCATAACCAACCCTTGTCACCTTTGGCGAATAAGCAAAGAGCGGAAGATGTTGTCTTTCCGGAGAAGTCGACAACATACAAACCGTTCTCTACATATCCAACAAAAGCTACATTGAGTGTCTTGCTCCACAAGAGGACCACCATATGTTCATCAAAGAATGTGCATAGTCCCATACGAGCAATTTGATGAACGGAGAGTAAGTTGTAACCAAGGGTCTCGACAAGGAGGACATTCACAAGTGAGATGTCGGGTGTTACCACCACCTTGCCAAGACCCAATACCTTTGAGCACGTGTTGTCACCATAAGAAACGGTAGAGAGTGAAGGCATGAGGTCGACAACAATATCCTTGCTTCCGGTCATATGACTTGTGGCTCCACTATCAACCACCCATTTAGCGCCACCGGAAGCATAGTCCTACAAGGAATCAAGTCTTGGATTTACGTACCCATTTTTCAATGGGTCCTAGCATGTTTGTAACAAGGGGTTTGGGAACCCAAATAGTCCAATCAACATTGTCCTTTGGAGGACCAATAAAGCGAGCACGAATATGTCCATAGTAATCAACAAAAAGAACATGAGAAGGGTTGTTAGAGCCGGCGAAACCCGTTGAGGCGGAGTTGGACACTCCACCCCTTCTTGAGCTAGCATTGCTCCCTTCACGGTTGGTCTCCATGTTCTTCTTGTCCATCTTCTTCTTGGTCCTCCTCTTCCTCTTTCTCTTTGGCTTGGTAGCCACTCCTCCTTCATTGCAAGAGCCCTCTTGGGCTCCATCTTTGGCCTCAATGATTCCTTCCAAGTACTTGGCTTGAACTTGGAGTCTATCAACCTTGGCCTTCAAGCGATTGACTTCATCTTCATGCTCCGGGTGTGGATGGCAAATATCAAACACTTGGAGCTCCTTTGCCTTGTTCACCCGGAAGTGTTCCATCAAAGCTTCTTCTTGGAGAGCGTTCAACTTCATGAGCAAGCGCTTGTCATTTTCCATCTTGGCAATGTCGCTTTCATGAGTGCAACATGCATGGTCCTTGCTCAAGGGAAAGTACTCCTTCAATGTTTCTTCTTGCATGGAGTTGATCTCCATGAGCTTGGCTTCCCTTCTCTTCAAGGTGGCAATTTGCTCCTCATGGTCACAACATGTATCCTTCTCCTTGCTCATACGGAGACACTCTTCCAACGACTCTTCTTGCTTGCTACTCAAACTCAATACCTTGGCCTTGGTGATCTCAAGAGCGGCAATTTCTTCTTCATGGTTGCAACATGAGGTCTTCTCCTTGAACAAGCGATAGTACTCATCCAAGGCTTCTTCTTGAAGAGCATTGACTTCCAAGAGGAGGGCATTGTGCCTCCTCAAGGAAGTAACTTGATCCACAAGCTCATCATGGGAAGAATTGGGGTCTTCATCGTCTTTTGCTTTGTTGGCTTCCTCGAGCAAGAGCATCTTTTTCTTGAGGTCACCAACCAACTCAAGAGCATGGTCTCGATCCTTGGTGAGGCGTGAAACAATAGCTTCATTCTTGTCTTCAAGCACAATGACACTAGCTTCAAGAGACATGCGAAGATTCCTTTCATCATCAAGCTCCTCCTTGAGATTGGCAAGCTCATAAGCCGCTTCCCTCTCCAACTTCTCCCTCTTCTCAATAAGATCTTGTGCCGCACCAAGTTGGGCTAAGAGAGCCCCAACATGAATCTTGTTATCCCCCTTCATGTTAGTGAGAAAAGAATCCAAGGAATCCAAACCCATAATCTCACGTTTAACGGTGAGACTAGTGGCATCATCAATATATGAGGCATTAGTAGAGGATGATGGTTTGGAAGGGGATTTTACCTCCGTGGATACCTTTTCCATGAGACACCGTGCATTGTTGGTGGCGAGGTTCTCATTTGGAGAGTCGAAGAGGGAGGTAGAGGGAGTGGAAATGGCGATGGCAGCCACTCCCTCTCCTTCCTTGTTGGAGTGCTTGTCCTCATGCTCCCCATCTTCATCGGAGGTGTACTCTTCACGGATGATGAAGGCTCTAGGCTTCTTGTTGAAGGAGACCTTGTCGTCATCGGACCTTGGGGAGAACTTGGAGAATCCCTTGGAGTGTGGCTTGTACCTATCCTTTGGGATAAGCTTTCCACCATGATCTTCTCTTCTCTCAAATGTACAATCCGCGACAAAATGATTCTTGTCACCGCAATTGTAGCATGTTCTTCCCCTTGTCCTTTCTCTTGGGCTCTTGGAGGGTCTTCTTGGAGAATCACGTGATCTTCTTGGTCTTGTGTTTTGGGACATGTTTCCATCCCAAAACTTCTTGGCGGCGAGAGCCATGTGCTCATAGTAGTTGAGCTTGAGATCATCCGAACCCCACTCAATGGGATCCTCATCACTTTCATTAGCTTCATGCACCTTCATCTTCAATGCAAGGTTGGGCTTGCGGGAGTTGTGGGCGCGAGCAACAAGATCCTCCGCATTCTTCTTGGAGATGTCCATAGCGATGACTTCGCTAAGGACTTCATCGGATGTCATAGTGCGGAAGGAGGCGTTTTGGCGGATGGCCGTCAACTTCACTTCCTGATAAGGGAGGAGAGCGTTGTAGAACTTGCGCTTGATCTAATAGTCATCCACGAACGTTGCTCCAAGGTCTTGCATTTGCACGGCAAGAGCGATGAGGCGTCGGTACATTTCTTCGGGGGTCTCTCCTTCAATCATGACAAAGTTGTCGGCCATGTTGTTCACTTCATCAAAGCGAGAGCTTTGGATGCTTGCATTGCCGAGGAAGAGTTTCTCAAGTTTGTCCCATGCTTCTTTGGCGGTCTTGAGCGAGCGGATATGAGCGCGGTCCTTGGGGGAGATGGCCATATGAATCATGTTGATGGCGGTGGCGTTGAGTTGGTCATCCACCACATCTCTCCTTGTCATCTTCTTGGGATCTCGTGGTGAATAGCCCTCCTCAATGATACGCCAAAGCTCGGTAGAAGCGCTGCGCACATGTGAACGCATTAAGAATTGCCAATTCTCAAAGTTGTTTGACTCGAGTAACGGTGGTGAACCATGCGACAAGATATGCGGCATCGGTATCGGAACGTTAATGGTGTAATCATTTGGTGGTGGTACCGCATGATAACCCCCTTGACGTCCCGCAACCGGTGTGTCATCATCCTTCCCTTTTGTTGAAGTGCCGGTATCCCCAACCCCTTCCTTTTGTGTATCTTTTGTCGCTTCCGTGACAAAATCAACAAGAGGAAGGGTGTTAGCTTTTGGTGGCGGATCCTCGGCACTTGCTATCGGTGGAGGGTTTGGTTTTTGAACCACCAACTCCATCATCATCGCCTTCATTTGGGCAACGATGGATGACTCCAATTTCTTGAGGTCATCTAACGTGGCCGTCGTGGAATCGATGGGCGATGATGGAGCGGATGGCTCAAGGGAAGGTGACCCATTCACAACCGTCTCTTGTTCGGCCATTTCTTAGGCGGTAAAGCCCGAGCAAGAAAACCTTGCTCTGATACCACTTGAACGGATCGTAGCGAACAAGAGGGGGGGGGGGGTGAATGGCGCTACGGCAATTTTTAGTCTTTTTCAAGTTTTATGCAACGGAAGGTAAAGGTGTGACTTTTAGCAATGGGAGTGATCCTACAATGAAGCTAGAGTATGTGCAACAAGTAAAGGAATCAACAAGATAAAAAAAGTGAGGAGCGAGACAACCGGGGGGCGCGAGGCGAGTCGAGGTTTGTTTCCCGCAGCTCCCTCCACTAAAGGAGGTACGTTTGCGTTGAGGAGGTGCTAGTCTCACACAAGAGACTAGGCGGCCACACCATGAAGGAAGGCCTCACCCTCTTCCTCGAGAGAGCTCCACAGAGGTGCTCTCCCTCTTCCACTAAGGCACCGGTCGAGGCGGTGATTCCTTCACAAGGTTGGGGCGAGCTCCACACACACAAGGATGCTCCCAACACCCTATGGAGCTAGTACATCACCAAGCTAGACTCCATAGCTGCACATCTCCAATGCTCCACCATAGGAACCCATCACCAATGTTCCACCAAAGGAACTCTTCCAATGCTCCACCAAGAAACTCTCCAAGGCTCCACCAAAGGAACTCTCCAAGGCTCCACCAAAGGAACTCCCCAATGCTCCGCCAAAGGAACTCTTCTCCAAGATCCACCAAAGGAACCCTACCACCAAGATCCACTAAGGAATAGCTAGTATTTGTGAAATCTCTCTTGGTAGAACTATAGATCGGGGTCTCCTCCACCTATCCTCAAAATTAGGGCAAGATTGGTTGGAGGGGGAAGGAGATCCTCAAGGATTAAGCTCAGCAACAATGGAGGAGAGAGAAGGGGAAGAGATAAAATCGGGTGGGGAAGAAGGGGCCCTTAAATAGGCTCCTCCAAATCCAACCGTTATGTCCAGTTTTGGCCTAAGCGGTACTACCGCTTTGGTACAAGCGGTACTACCGCCCTGAGTTTGAAATCCCCCCAGATCTGGTCAAACGACACAGAGCGGTACTACCGCCCGCGGTACCTCCCATGGTACCGCAATAGGGTCCAGACCTTACTGGACTCGAAGCGGTACCAGAGCGGTACCGGAGCGGTACTGCCGTAACGCGTTACGGTACCTCGAGCGGTACCATGAGCGGTACTACCGCTCGTGAGCGGTACTACCGCCCTAGGTACAGCAGGGGTACCGCAACTCGTTCTGCGGGACAAAATCGGCTCAGAACTCAGAGCGGTACCGAGAGCGGTACCTATAGGGGTAGCGGTACTACCGCTACAGGTACCGGTAGTACCGGCCTGGCTAAAACTGGTTTTCTTCCCTTTTTCTCTCCAACTTTGTTACCTCGCTAAACACACACAAAACCGGAAAACCTATCAACTACGCTTCAGTCTTCTGATCTTGACGCGTCCGGCGAGGTCACCGTGTACTTACAAATCTAACAATGATACTCAAGGCACACGGTGAGATTACTCAAGTGTTGTCATCAAACACACAAAACATGGGATATGAATTTTGCTCTTACACATGTACACTGAAAAATATATAACTATCATGCTGCTGGAAAAAAATAGTCCCTACCAGCTACCATACTGAATGTTTGTCCATGCATTTGTCAGTCTTGTTGATTTTTCCACATACTGGTGGTTTTATTTGATATGGGAATATTCACATTTCTTTTCTTTCATAGAGTGCAGACATTCGCATTTCTTGTATTGAATTGATTCACAACACATAATAAACTAAACCTTAATCATATTAGGGAGTAACCTATCTTGAGTGGCAGCACATATGGAAAAGCAGAAAAAAAAAACATTATAGTACCTATCGAACTTGATTTGCCCATGACTCAACGCAGCCTTCAAAAACTAAAATAACAGGTGCACCATCCCCTCGGCAACGATGGCAAGCAAACTCAATTATCAGCACGAAGCTCAACGGAATAAGCCACCCAAAGTTTAATATAGGCCGGACGGACAAAGCACCACACAATTCTAACACAAAACCATTCAGATGCAAGATCCCAGGTCAAGAGCGTTGCCGTTGGCTGCTATGGATGGCTTCCACTGGGAAGAGCAGCGGGTGGCGGTGTCTCGTGAGGCGGCCTCGGTCGCCGTGGACACGTGTATGGTGGCCGCCGCGGTGACCGGCGCGTCGCTGCTGGCGTGGTGGTCCGTGGCGTTCCACCCGTCCAACAGCCGTCTCTGGATGGTGCCCGTCGGCCTTGTGCTCGCCTGCACCCCCGCCGTCGTCTGCCTCGCGCTAACCCTTTCGGCCGAGCCGCGCATCCCTGGCGGCGGCAAAGGCGCGGAAGCCCGTGCAAAGGCCGTGGTGTTGTTCGCCGTGGTCGTCGAGAAATAGCAGCGCCGGGCGCCGTAATAGTATTCCATAGTTCTTCAACCTCTTGCATTCGTTTAATCATCTTGTGTTACGATCCAAAATTTTACTTGTAATGACCTACATGCTTGATGGGTAGAGACTTAAGAGTGTAATTGACGAAAACTACTGCTGGAGTCCCTCATTTCATGTTTACTCTCTTTGTGCAATTTAGACTTGCAATTTGGCCTAATAAATAACCAACTTAAACTCGCGAGTGTGAAGCAACTTTTTTCCTTTTCGAATTTGCCAACACACTACTGCCTAGATTTTTCATAAATTCCAGGTGACATGGACCAACTGCTTGTGTTGCTCACACTGCCAGTTGTTACTCCGTCCATTACAATGAATAAGGCTTATAAATTTAGTCAAAAGTCTACATTCTCTAATTTTGACCAATCTTATAGACAAAAATATGAAAGTTTATGATACCAAATCAATATTAATAGATTTACCATTGAATATATTTTTATAATATATTTGGTCAAATCTTGTAAAATTTGACATTTGATTACATTTATAAGCCTTATTCATAGAAAATGAGGTAGTACTTGTTAGCATTCGAGGTGACGTCGAATGTTCAAAAATATGTCCTCAAGGCCATTATGAAGATGTAATGTTAGCATCTTACCACATTAGGCCCCTTGAATAAATTATTATATTATTAGTTAATTAATATGTGATTTATGTGCCAAATCCACTATCCATGATTCCATGTTATCATAAAGATCGATGTATCTAGTTAAGAACCATATGATGACTAGCACATATATATTTATAGGTGATCATGTATATAGAGATGTTATTAATCAATAATATTTACACATGTCAGAAAACATGGGATTGGACAGATTCACCATCACATATTGTGAGAACATTGTATTCTTTCATGGTATCAACCGGTATTGTATAATGCGTAGAACCGATATTTTCACATATCTACACTTACTATATAATGTTGCAGTTTTGAATTGCACTCGTAGTATCAATCCTAACCGTTGGTTCGGTGAATCTAACCACACATGATAGAGGGATTCATAGCGAACGGTAGAGTCAGCTGCCTCCACTATATTCTAGAACCATCGTCTTCCTTCTTGTAAAAAGGGCCCATGCTGGCCTCATGCCATGTACCTTTATTTGAACTAAAGCAAGTGTACCAATGGCCTGTCAAGGGAAAGTGGGGAAGGAATAGTAAGAACAACTAACCGTAGGTTCCACCGATTACCTTTTCCTTTTATCACATGGGTTAACTATTTTGTTAACAATTATGGATTGTCCTTTCGTTTCAGCATCTACAATATTCATTTGGCTTGATAATTTGACACGTTTTATAATGTATTAATGTTAAAATGTGCATGCATGTGTATGCACACTAGTACTAAAAATGAAACAACTTACTTCGCGGGGCCATTTACCATTGTTTTTTTTTCGATAAAGGGAATATATTAATATTAAAAGATACCAATTACACCCAGCCTCTCCAACAACGCCCCACCCTAATGGCAGTACGGATGCACACAGCCAAAAAAGAGAAAATAAAACTAAGAAATAAAAGTCCCGCTTCAGCCTTCTAGACATAGCAACATCAATACAACCACCACCGTGACAACACCGGAAGTACAGACTCTCCAAAAGCGACGCCTCCAAGAAGGAAACAGTGCACCAGCGCCGTCGTCGCCCGACCAAAGGTCTTAGGATTTCTCCCTGAAGATAGTCCCAACTCTCAAAACAATGCCTCCAAAAAGAACATTGTCAGGCACAACCAGTTAAGGCCAGACCTTGGGTTTTCACCCTGAGAGGTAAGACTCCGAACTTTACCTGTGCTGCCGCCCCCACATGCATACCACTGTTGCAAGCCCGGAACGCCAAGCAGATCCCTTAGCATCACGTTGACTCGAACCTCCTTTAGTCAGTCCACCAATCCGGCCTTCATGATATTCCTTCTTCTGACTTCACCATGGACAAAAAACACCAGATGTCAACACAGAATATAGCTTCGCGGCGCTCCCTCCGGAACCAAACGGTCGGAATAAAAACATGGGTGCGCGCGACCGAATACCACCCGATCCAGCAAACTGCATGCAAAATATGCACTGTTCCATTCGCCAGTGGAGCTTTCCGGAACTCATCTCTCCAGCCAGATCAAAGCAAACTAACCTCTGGTAGATCTTCATCTTCGCTTGCGAGAAACCCGAGGACCGCCACCAAAAATAAAGCAAGACCAGCAGCCCCCACGCCGCCAGTCCCTCCTGCCGGATCACCAGGGAAGAAGACGGCGGCGCGGATCATGCGTACCACCGCTGAACCGTCACCGGGACGGAGGCCGCCACCGCTCCATCGAATTCTCCATGGCTACCGATGGAGAGCATCAGGCCCCGGCCAAGTAGCCGTGCTTCCCGGCTTCCTCCACCGGCGCTTCATCACCTCCCATGGAACGCCACCGTGGAAACCCTCTCCTCCCCCTCGTCGTTCGACGGAAGGGGCGCCACCACCGCCGCCGTGGCCGAGGCCGGGGCCGGGGCTGTGGACGGGCCGGGGCCGAAGCCGGGGCCAAGGCGAAGGCCGGGGCCGGGGCCGAGGCCGGCAGCAACGGCGGCTGAGGTGCGGCGATCCGGGGGGCGGCTGCTCGGAGCGGGGCGGGTAGATCCTCCGCCGCCGCCCGGGAGGGGGCGGGAGATGAGGCGGCGGCGGCTAGGTTAGAGGAGGAGGAGAGGGGGCGGTTGGGTTAGCATTTTTAATGGATAGTCATAAAGGTAGATTTCCTACTTTTCGTGAAATATTTTGTTGGTTAGAATAGTGGTTGCTGGATATATTTCATATTCTACTAATCAAAATATATATCGAGGTCACTTGAATGAAAACATAGAGTTATTACATATTATATCAAAAGGTACCAAGGAGGTTATCCATGTATATGGCTCATAACAAACATTTGCTTGGTCAAATTATCAATAAAAATTAAACCTTTAAAAATTGCGTGTCCATGTAAATTTGGAACGACAGAGTGATGGACCTTGCAAACTCGGTCCGTGGCCATTCCCTACAGGGAGTGTGAAGAACAATTGGGCCCAGAACCACATGCTCGGGCTCCGGAAAGTGAATGTGTTTGGTTTATACCCAACATTGCCTCTCTAAAGTTTTGGCTAGCCAAGAATCCTTACCCACAAGTTGGCCAACATTCGCTAAAAAAATAAACTAGAGTTGGTAGTGGAGCATTGGCAAGCCAAACAGTTGGCTAGCTACTATCCAAAAGACCCAATCACATAGCTCGTACCCCCTCGGGTCGTCCCCCTCCAGGCGACTCGGGGGCGGAACCCGAACCTCCCACCGCCGCCGCCTTCCTCACCTCCCTCTCTTCCCCTCGCCGTCCCCTGAGGCTGCCGCCGGCGAAGCCTGGCGCGGCCGGTGATGGGGGCGGCGGGGATCCACGCGTGGTCCCCTGGTGCGGCGGTAGGAGGCACGCCTCCGCGCCGGGGGATGGTCCCGTTCCCTGCCGGTCGACGGTGGCGCGGCCGCTCATCCCGCCTTTGCCACGGCCTCGCCGGGCGGGCGGTGATGGGGGCGGTGGCGCGGCCCTGGACATGGCGGCGCGACGTGGCTCTGGACATGGCGGCGCGGCCTCTCCTTTGTTTCCTCGCCGCGGCCTCACCGGGCGGGCGATGATGGAGGCGACGGCGCGGCCCCAGATCCTTGCGATGATGGGGGCGGTGCGGTCCTCTCCTCCTTCCTCGCCTCGACATCGCCGGGTGGGTGGGGATGGGGGCGGATCTCGTGCTCTCCTCCTCAAGGACTGGGACCACGGCACCAAGGGCGACGGCCCTGGATGGCGATGGAGGTGACGGCGTCGATATGGTGGCAGGTGGCGGGCGTCAGGTGCCGCTAACCGCGGCACCACGGTGGTGGTCTTCTCTCTCGACGGGGGAGATCGGCTAGTTGTGTGGCTAGCAGTGGCGGATCTTGCGATTCGTCGCCTAGCTCCCGATGGCGAGGCGCACCTGCCGGTGAAAGCCGGCCCGGACTTTGGTCATGGCGGATGATGGCGGTGCGTTTCATCGTTAACTTGTTGAAGGCATTGTCACTGCAGTCTGCGTTCTTCGCCTGGGCTACTCCAGGGGAAACCCTAGACCCGGGTCTCCCGGATCGGACGATGGCGGCGCGCAACGCCGTTCTCTCTGTTGGGGGTATCGTTTTTGGAGCAGACAACGGATGGCGGTGGTGCTGAGGTGGAGCGGTGTGCTTTTGCTGTGTCGGCGTCGTCAAGTCGCCACGGCATGGTGCAGTGGTGTCTCGGGACGGATGCAGTGTGACGGACACGCGCAGGATGGTGGAGTCGTCTGGCGCCGTGGCGGCATCGATGGCAGGCCTGGCATGGTCAATGCTATGATCTCTCTTGAAGATGGAGTCAAGGAAGACGGCGGTAGCAACTTCTATGGCGTGTGCGTTGGCGTATGCTGAGAGTCTGCTTAACTGGATGTGCTTCTCATCTGCTATTGGGCGGCTTCAGAAGGCATTTGGTTTTTGGATGATATGAGTTGGTGAATTGTCACCCCCTTCATGCATATGTAGGTTTAGCGAGGCAGCTTCGAGTTCGATCTTTTGCATTGCTCTTGTAAGGTGTTGTGAATAATCTAATAAAAAACCGTGTGCATCTTTTGGATGCAGAAGCTGGGACGATATTCCCCCGTTTCAAAAAAAAAATCAAAAAGTTGGTAGAGCATGCTTTGGTAGCAATCCAGACGCACCCTCGCGAGCACCTGTGGACATGCCAATAGATTTCTTCTCCCACCGTACCATATCCAGACTTCGTAAATTGTGGCCGTCCTTCTTCCCGCCCCCACAGCCGGTGAACCAGCCGCGACGACGAGGACCAGTGCCGCCGTACCCCGTACGTGTCACTCCGGCAGCCTCGCACCGGCCGCGGCGGGCGCGTGCCAACAAGGCGCGCGTCAGGGCAAGCCGCAAGCACCACCACCGCTAGCTTAAGCAACAAAACTGGACACTCGCAGCACCAGCGCGGGCGCAAGATCATAGCTAGCAATGGCGTTGATGCCCGTGGAGCTCTGCTTCGCCACGCGCGCCTCGCCGGCGACCGGAACGCTGCCGAGGCGGCGAGCGACGGTGCGCTGCGCGGCGACGGCGCCGGCGCCGATGGGGGAGAAGACGGAGTACCGTGACGGTCCTCTGGAACGCGCGTTCATGGGGCTGTTCGCGCGCAAGATGGAGAAGTACGCCGGGAGGAAGAAGAAGCCGGGCGGCGAGGAGGAGAAGAAGGCGGTGTGGGACTGGGACTACGAGAGCTTCGTGGACGTGTCGCGGCGGGTGATGGTGGGGCGGTCGCGCGCGCAGCAGCAGGAGGCCGTCCGCGAGGTGCTCATCTCCATGCTCCCTCCCGGCGCCCCCGAGCAGTTCAAGAAGCTCTTCCCGCCCACGCGCTGGGCTTGCGAGTTCAACGCCGCCCTCACCGTTCCCTTCTTCCACTGGCTTGTCGGCCCGTCAGAGGTCAGAAACTAGATCAGTTTTCAGATATCAGAAAAATCTTGTCATATGATTCCATAAATCATGTGTTCTCGATTGATCAGGTTGTGGAGGTGGAGGTGGACGGGGTGAAGCAGAGGAGTGGAGTGCTCATAAAAAAATGCAGGTATGATTGATCGATGCTACCATTGCCGATTGATGGAATGATGAAAACTTACTGGAAATGTGAGGAAACCCTGTTACATCGGTTTACATCTATGGAATTCATCCAGGTACTTGGAGAACAGCGGCTGCGTAGGGATGTGCGTCAATATGTGTAAGATCCCCACGCAGAGCTTCTTTACTGACGAGTTTGGACTTCCCCTCACCATGAACCCAAGTGAGTGTATCTTCCTCCTTGAGGTTCTCAATTAACAAACCGATTCCTGCTCATGGCAAATACTACTATTTTTTTGTTTGAAATCATCTTGATACAGAAAATAAAAATGAAATAGTAGTAGTTAAGGAAGCTACATACTTGAGGTGACAAAAAAAGTTCTGAGTTTCAATTAGTTGATGATTACCATGCTCACTAAAAACACACAACACCTCAGATTTTGAAGACATGAGCTGTGAAATGATATATGGCCAAGTGCCACCCCCATTGGAAGAAGATCCAGTGTCAAAGCAACCGTGCTACCCCAGCCTCTGTGAGTGCACCCAAATTCACCAACATCATTCAACGACTCTACTAATCTAGCACTAACGCTTCGTATGTGGTAAATTGCTGGTTTTCTTTTTCAGGTTCTATATCGACGCCCTCCGCCACAATCTGTCCAAAACTTCAGAATTAGAGAAAACAGCAGCACTGCTGAGTTCCGCCACAATCTGTCCAAAACTTCAGAATTAGAGGAAACAGCAGCACTGCTGAGTTCAGATCTTGGCCGTTCTGAGTTCTTCTGCGAAGGCTCACACGGATTTTGGTACCAAATTGGCAAATTGTGTATGATTACAGATAGGCAAGAATTTCCACAGGAATATAGATAGTGCATCATTAACTTTTATGCACCGAGTGTATATAATGTAGCCTGTATTTTACAGAAAATGTAAAGATACGGTCTGAAATAAGCTTGTCACAGCTAGAACAGTTGCTGCGTCACTATAGTTTTTCACCTGTTCATCAAACCTACGGGCCACAGTCTCTCTGAGTTAAGATCTTTCCCTTTTCACTTCTTCGGCTAGCCCTCACATAGATTTTCATACCAAAATGGAAAGTTGTGCATGACTACGGATAGGCGAAAGTTTCCACAGCATATTAGATAGTCCATCTGTAATTTTCAAAAACCGAGTGTATATAATGTAGCCTGTATTTTACAGAAAATGTAAGGTCTGAAATAAGCATGTCACTGCTAACAACGTTGCTGCGTCACTACAGGTTTTTCACCTTATCATCAAACCTAAGGGCTACAGTGTATCTATCCCTACAGGAACTCATGAAAAATTGCGAATTTTGTAGGATTTTTTTTAAAAAACACGAATTTTGTAGGATAAAACTATGAAGAACAAAACAAAATAAAAGACTATTCTTAATCTCAGTAGTGTGCTCAGTACTTCGGATTAATATACGTTGATTATACTGATATTTTTTTATCAGTTTGGACTTTTAGTTGGTTGGCTAGTCCATGAAGCTCGTGTAATGTCTTGAGTTAGAGATGTGATTTTCGCAATTTATCCTAAAATTGATCCCCCCTCCCCCATCGCGATGTCCACGTATATGCATCGTGACTCGTGAGCTATATCTCTGAGTCACCGGTCCATGTATATGCCTCTTGAGTTATAACTTTGACTCTCAACACGTGTTGATTTGTCTTCTCATCATACCTAATTGCAGGTGATAAACTATATAAGTGGATTGTCTAGCACTTTCTATTAATTTGAACTTTTTGGTTATATTGTCTAGTGTATGAAACTCGTCATGGTATCAGATTCTAAGGTCTGGAGTTAAGTCCCTTCGGTGTCCACGTATCTCTAAAGAGCACTAAGCTCCCAGGGTTGGAGCCGTTTCTGGTTGTTCTGCACGTCCCTTTCGCGGGCCCTGCCGGTAGGAAAAAAAATGCAGTTCTGGTGCACACGTACGTGTCGTCGCCATCGCCATCTGGGATTATTTTGACCGGGCTTCGGTCTTTCTTTCGTGTTGAAAGTTGAAACCAAACCCTGACCAGCTCACCTCAGAACCACCGCCACCCGTCATCGACGATCTTCTCAGTACCATGGCGGCGCTGAAGCCCATCTGGGTGCGCCAGGCCGAGGAGGCGAAGCCCAAGTCCGAGACCGACACCACCGCCGCCGCCAAGGCCACCCTTCCGCACCCTCTCCACATCCGCCCATGCCGACCAGCCGCCCCAGATCCCGACTCCCGAGCCCTCCTCCTCCCCTGCCTAGGCCGCCTCCTTCCCAACCCTTCACGCTGCCTCCGCCAACTCCGAACGTCCCCGCGCCCCGCTGGGTCCCTTTGATCCGCCAAGTCCTCAGCCGCCGTCCCGGGAATCGCCGGTGGCTCCGCGGCCATGCCGGCCACCTTCACCGTCGTGGTAAGGACCACGATAGGCGCTGGGTCACCTACGGCGGCGCGCGCTTGTCCACCTCCGCCCCGCGGCTCGGACCTCGAGGGCGTCGTCAGGGACAACGCTGACGGCACCTACGCCGCTGCAGCTACATGGTCTGCGTCGACCTCGACAGCGCGCCCATCATGGCCAGCCCCTCCCCGTCTTCTTCAGCACCACCTCCACCACCACCACACCCCCCTACCCACCGGCACCTCCTCCGCCTCCGCGTACCCCGACATGGTCAACCATACCATGCCCAATTACGCAGGTTCCTTAACCTCGGGCGCCTTCCCAGCCTGCTCGGCCTCATCCCCGGCTCCTCCGTTGGGCATCCGGTGGGGTCATCCTGCCTGGCGTCGGTGCCTCGCTTGGGGAGATTTGTCGGGAGCACATCAGCGGCAAATGGACCAAGGGGACCGACTGCAGGTGCAGCCACCCGTTGTAGCTGCTGCTCATGTCAGTCATGGCTGCCCAAACGTCTGTGAGCATGCTGGGCCACGCTCCCATGCCGCCATCCGCGACTACCATGGCGGCCGCGCAGGCCATCATGGCTGCCCAGGCACTTCAGGCACATGCTCCTAAGATGCAAGCTGATGCAAAGGCTGCCGCGCAGGCTCAAGGTAATTCATGCCAATTTTTAATGAATTCACATCATGCCCTGACGGTATTGAACTGGGATCAAGAATTGGCTGATGGTCATGTTTATCCCCACTGTGCCAAATCAATAATCTAACATGTTTGGTTGCAAGCCTTTCAATGTTGTTCCTATAATAACTTAAGGTGCTTCATAGTAGTAATAATGATAGCAAATACATGTACATGCCAAGTCATGGGGCATGTGCATGAAGTTAAGTAACCATAGGTAGAACACCAGGTTACAGAAATCAAAGTCAACTAATAGAAACAACTGGGGCAACAATATATGATAAATTTTCGCGTATGTCTGTGCTGCCACTCATTCTAGAAGTAGTGTGTCGTTGCCTAATCGACGGTACCTCGGAGGAGGGATCCTCACGAGGGGGAGAAGAAGTAGGGGCCATAGGGCGGAGTGCACACGGGACGGTGGTACGCGATTTACCCAGCTTCGGAACACCTGCACGATGACAGGGCCTACTGCTGCTTGTCTGGAATTATCTGGGCGCTTTCGCGATGTTACAATGAGTTGAGGTTCTGCCTCTAGGGCTCCCATGATCCGGCTTATAAAGGCGCACGGATCTAGGGTTTACATGGAGAGTCCTACCAGGATACAGGTTTCCTAACTACGGTACAATGTCTTGCCGTGTACGCCAAGGATCCACCCTTCCATCTACGTCGTACCGGATCCGGGTCCCTTAATGGGCCTCCGTGGATCCAGGTTCCTCCTCAATGTCGGTTGGATCCGGCTCCCTGCTCCTGGGCCGGACATCTTCCGTCAGGATCAACAGCAACTGGGCCGCCCGATGGGCCACATGCCTCACCACCATCTGTGGGCCACCCGGGCTTGCCGGATCCAGGCACTGTCGATGGTACACCCATGAAGTATACCCACAACAGTAGCCCCCAGAGTTCTCCGAGTTTCACCTGCTGTTTCCGCCTTGCTAGTCCATCATGATCTCCGGCAAACGTTGGTAACGCGGAGAAACTTGAAGAACTCCAACTTCACATTTTCTTCTTTTTCCAACTTATAGCCGGAAAATGCTCCCATCCTGCGGGACTTCATCCATCGACGTTCCAAAGAACATTTCCGGGTTACTCCCTGCTCGCGAATGAGAGCCAACTTATCCTCACGCAATTACCCGGAATCTCAAAAGACTCAAACGGTTCCGCCAATTCTGGCGCCATTCTCGCGCGATTTGTGCGGTAACTTATCTCTAGCCATTTTTACCGCTTAGGGTTTAGGACACGTGTCACGCATCCAACGGTGCGACGCTTGCGTTCCGACCACAGGATGCGGAGCACGAATCTCGTCTCGCCGGCCTATAAATATCCGCCGTCGACGCCTTAACCCTCATTCACCCCCCTTCTCACCTCTCTGCCCAGCGCCGCCGCGAGCTCCCTCTCCGCCGTGCCGGAAACTCACCGGAACATCGCCGGAGTTGCTTCGCCGCTGCGTCGAGTTCATCCTGTTCTTAACATCAGCGAGCCACCGCGCGGAAACCTCATCGCCGGCGACTCCGACCGCCGTAAACGCCATTACGGTTAGTTCTCGAACTTTGCTCTCGCGCCGTAGTTGGTAGGGATGAACTTGGGGAAGACGATGCTGGATCCGACTAAAGAACATTTTCCGCCATTCATCTTTTCTTCAGATGTCTTCAACGACTCCGCCTCCAGCCTCTGAACCGATCATGGCCACCCCATTCTCCTCCGCCCCTCCACCTTTCGCTCCAGTTAAGCTGGGTCCTTCAAAGGATTCCGGCAAGGAAACCGAAGGGACTTCCGCTAACCCGGAAAAGGCCTCCAGGGAGGATCAGGCGGAGCACAAGGCGGAAGAGGCCGCTGCCAAAAAATCAAAGGCTCGCCAACGAGATGCTGAAGCCAAGGGAAAATGGTGGTCTTGCACCACCACCAAGACGGAGCTGACGAACCTCGAGACGGAGGGCTTCCTGCAACCCGGAAGCTGGAGGTCGGTTCCTAATGAACTAGCCCCAGCTCCGGAGGACAATGAGATGGTGCTGACGAAGGCACTGGTGGAGCGGGGTTTTTCGTTTCCGCCTTCGGACTTCTTCCTGGAGATCCTGAAGGTTTACGGGCTCCAACCCCACAACATCTCTCCAAACAGCGTGCTTGCAATCAGCAATCACGTCACCCTGTGCGAGGGCCATCTCCGGGTAACTCCCGAGCTTCCTCTGTTTCAATACTACTTCACCGTCAAGAAGGAGAAGATCCGGAACTCCACCGAGCTGGCAACATGCGGATCCATCACCTTCATGATCCGCCCAGGCCGCGTCTACCCCCACACCGACCGCCACGAATCCGCGCGGTACTGGTCCGGAGGCTTCTTCTATTTGAAGGACGTTTCCGACCCGGCGAGCACAAGGAGGCTGCCGCCGTTCAAGAACTGTCCCGCCACCGAGCTTCCGACATGGACGCACTGCCCCCACCTCTCCGAGTCGCCCCAGCTCACTCGCGCCGTCAGGCGGATCTGCAAGCTCACGGAGGAGGGGCTGTCAGGGAAGGACTTGACCCTTTCCTGGTTCACCAAGTGGATCCAGCCGCTCCAACACAGGGACCGGCTGATGTTCCAGTACTCAGGGCGCGACGACCCAATGCGTGCCACAAAGGACAACTTATCCGCCGACGCCATCGACAAGAGGATCCGGCTCCTCATCAAGGTTCCGCGTGAACTTCACGTTCACGTGTGTAACAAAGACATCCACACGAAGGGTTCCGGAACCGCGGTACGTCGTCTCGACTTTTTAGTCCATTGCTTTTCTTCGTATTCGAACTTTTTTGTCTAAGTGTTTAACACATGCATTAGCTTGAGGCGCTCGAAGAAAGCGAACTCAGAACTCTTCTCCGGGTTCCTTCCACTGGCAACACGGATCCGGAGGCTGCTTCGGAGGCGGAAGTCCACGAGGCCCCACGCCCTCCTAAGAGGAAGAGGCCTGCTCCGTCCAGCCCCGCCGCTAAACGCGCCCGCGAAGTGCCTAGCACTGCGGCAACTCGGAAAGCGGAGGCGGAAAAGAAGTGCGGCAGGTAATACTAGCCCCCAAGCATTGGGTCAGACATTTCCGTGTAACATGTGTTAGCCGATGCTTTCTCAAGATGTACCTTAGGCGGAGATTTTAAAAATTTTATTCCTTCAAGAATTTGAATTCTTCGCCAGCCCCCCGGATTTCAAATATCCGGCTAACTCCTCTCTGCTTCTCAGACGACGCGGAAATTGCACGAGGATCTCCGCGTCCATGTGCTGGAGCAGATCACGGAGATCGAAGGGCTGCGTCAGAGCGCGGAAAACAGCCAGAAAGCTGTCCAGCTTCTTGAGACCCGCCTCCGTGGTATGAGATCCGAGTTGATTTCGTATACTAATATAACTGTTCATGATGGTTGATATGTGCAACTTTCCGCCTTCAGAAGAAACTGCCAAGCACTCCTCGTTTGATGAGCTATCCGCCAAGGTCAAGGTGCTTGAGGCGGAGAATGAATCCCTCAAAACTTTTCTCCAAGAATCCTCCAACAAGGAGACTGAGGCGAGGAAGGAGCTCTCCGAGAAGCATGCCCGCGTCTTGGCGGATCTGAACGAAAAACTAGAGAAGAGCCAGGGTCGCGTGATCTCCTTGGTAGCCAAGAACAAAGTTCTAGAAGCGGAGGCGGAGGCCATCGACCAACTTATCTTCCGTAAGCTTTTTTCCGTGTCGTTGCTCCGACTATCTTATATGCTTTCTCTCTAACAGAACTGGACCTTCTTCCACAACGAGCCTTGGCTTCGAGTGGTCAAAAGAGTCGAACTTGAAGAGGACGGAGGCATATGATGAAGCGCGGATTTCTATTGACGCGTTATTTGAAGCCTGTCGCGGAATCGCCAAGACTCTGTCTCTGAAGAAGGCCAAAACCACAGTCATCGATACGATGACCAATCTTATGGAACAAGTGCCGGATTTCATCAAGGACTGGCAAAAATCTTCAGCACGCGGAGTCGCCTCCCTAGTCATGGCCACCTGCAAGGCTCACTTCCCCTCGCTCAACTTTGCGAATGTTGCACGCGGAGCCCCCAAGGGTTCCGACATGGGTTCCCTCCTTGCGGAAACCCAAGGCTATGAGCAGTTGTTTGTCAGGCGAGTGAATCACTCGTTCTGGTATAACAAACACGATCTGCCCAAGGGATTTTCCGATGCAGAGGAGGAGGAGGAAGGTGAGCCGGAGTATTATGGGGAAGGCTCCGGGTCAAGCGTCGAGCATTCCGGAGGAAGCTCTGGTGACGACTCCGAAGCCGGATCCGGTGACAGTGACGACGACGGCTCCGCCTACCAGGAATCTGAAGAAGAGGACTCCGAGTAGAGTTCCTGTTTAGACAATGAAATAAGTTGCATCATTTTGGCCCCAGAGTGAGTTTGTAATAAGACTTTAAATTCTTAAGTAGCTAGGAAACGAAACGACTATGCATGGGGCGGAAACACTTATCCTGCTATCCGTTAATATTATGCGCATGTTTCGTTTTATGTTGGAAAGTAAGTGCTGATTTTATTGTTTTCCGGCTAGCCCGCTTGACCTTCCGCGAGCCGGAGGACCTTAGCCGGAAAACACTCGCCAGCGGCGACGAAGCCCAATGGCAATCCGTCAATAACCGCGGAAACAAGCCCCCAGGCATAGGTGCCGGAAATCGCTACTAGGAATCCACGAGTTCGCAACAGACAACAACTTAATCAGAAAACTTAAGCTTACGTCCTAAAGGACGATTTTTGAAAATCACAACTTTTATACACGCCTAGGCGGAAAAATCCAGCTCTGCGGTTTTAGTCGGAAAACATACATGATCTAAAAATGAACAAGTAAAGGAGGTAAAAGACTCAGAGAGTGAACCATAAGCTTTATTTCATTGATTATGTATAACTATTACAGAGTTTGTAACTCGGAAAAAATACGCTAAGTGTAGAAAGGACGTAGCTGTGCGATGTTCCAAGGGCGATCTGTCTCGTCGTAGATGTCATCCGGATCCTCACGCTTGCGTTTCCGGTGCCAATTAGCAGGTCTATCCTTCAGCCCGCGGAAATCAACAAGGTAGTATGACCCGTTATGAAGCACTTTACTAACGACGAAGGGTCCTTCCCATGGAGACTGCAGCTTATGGTCTTTCACCTGCCGAAGGCGGAGGACCAGGTCACCTGCCATGAAGGAGCGATTCCGAACTCGACGACTGTGATAGCGTCGGAGCTTCTACTGGTAGATGGCGGAGTGCTGGTCAGCTAGGTTCCGAGCTTCCTCGATCAGGTCTACAGATAGCTGTCTGGCCTCGTCAGCTGTTTCTTCATTGTAGGCGGAAACTCGCGGTGAATCGTGGATGATGTCGGAGGGAAGCACGGCTTCGGATCCGTATACCAGGAAAATGGGGTAAACCCTGTTGATCTGTTAGGGGTAGTTCGTAAACTCCACAAAACAGCTTCCAACTTGTCAGCCCAAGCTCCAGCTGCTCGTCGCAGCGGTTCTTCAAGACGCGGCTTAATTCCTGATAATATTAGGCCGTTAGCCCTTTCAACCTGACCATTTGATTGTGGATGAGCCACAGATGCAAGGTCCAGTCGAATCCCTACTGTCTCACAGTAATCCTTCAATTCTCCCTGTGCGAAGTTTGTGCCATTGTCTGTGATTATGCTGTGTGGGATGCCGAATCGCATCACGAGGCTGCAGACAAATTTTAGTGCCGTAGCACCATTGGCTTTCCTCACTGGCTTTGCCTCGATCCACTTGCTGAATTTGTCAACAGCGACCAGAAGGTATTCAAAACCGCCAGGAGATGATCTTTTTAACTTACCAACCATATCGAGCCCCCAGACCGCAAATGGCCAGGTGATAGGTATGGTCTTCAGCTCTTGGGCTGGAGCGTTTGGTTGAGTAGCGTAGTACTGACAACCTCGGCAGGTCTTGACTATCTTGTCAGCATCTTCTTTAGCTGTGAGCCAGTAAAAACCTAGCCGAAAAGCTTTTGCAATGAGTGACCTGGGGGCGGCATGATGCCCGCAGTCCCCTGCATGGATCTCTCTGAGGATTTCAATGCCATCTTGATTGGAGACGCATTTGAGAAATACCCCTGTTGCACTTCGTTTGTAGAGCTGTCCGTCAACAATTGTGTAGGATCTTGCTCGTCTGATGATCTGTCGCGCGAGGACCTCGTCCTCTGGCAACTTCTGGTCAATGAGGTAGTCCAGGAAAGGCTGTGTCCAAGCCGGAATGATAGCCATGACTTCCCTAGCCGGAGACACTGCCACTTCTGGGTTTTCCGGGTTAGCGCCCTTCACCGAGGGTATTCGGAGATGCTCCAGGAAAATTCCAGGCGGAATTGGCTTCCTGCCGGATCCGAGCTTGGATAGCATATCTGCCGCTGTGTTTTCATCCCGCCTGACGTACTTGACTTCGTATCCGAGGAAATGTTTTGCGATCTCGTCAACTTCGTCTCTGTAGGCCGCCATGATGGAGTTTCTGGCGTTCCAGGTTCCGGCTACTTGCTGTGCCACCAGGTCTGAATCTCCGCAACATATAATGTGCTTGATCCCTATCTCCTTGGCGATGCGCAATCCGTGTAGTAGAGCCTCGTATTCCGCCATATTGTTTGTAGCTTCGAAGTGTATCTGCAGAACATACTGCAGTTCTTCTCCGGTGGGGGACTTCAGGGTGACTCCGGCTCCCGAGCCTTGATGCTGCTTGGATCCATCGAAGTGCATGACCCATGTCTCAGGTTCCGGCTCCAGGTTTGTATCCGGAGCTTCTGTCCAATCTGCAACGAAATCTGCCAAGACCTGGGATTTGACCGCGGTCCTGGCTTTGTAGTTGATGTCGAAGGTGGATAACTCAATGCCCCATTTTGCTGTGCGTCCTGTTGCGTCAGCGTTGTTGAGAATCGTTGACAGCGGAGCCTTGCTCACGATCATTCTTGGATGCTCACGGAAGTAGTGTCTCAGCTTCCTGCTGCCTAGGAATACTCCGTATGCTAGCTTCTGAAAGTGAGGGTAGCGCTGTTTGGACTCCGTAAGGACTTCGCTGATATAGTAGACTGGCCTTTGGACTCCGTACTCGTGACCTTCTTCCTGTCGCTCCACCACGATGACGAGGCTGATGACCCTGTTGGTGGCTGCCAGGTAAAGGAGCATAGGCTCTGACTCTCCTGGAGCTGCTAGGATAGGTGGGGAGGTGAGTATGTCCTTCAACCCTTGAAGAGCTGCATCTGCTGCCTCGTCCCAGACAAACTTGTCTGTTTTCTTCAATAGCTTGTACAGGGGGAGTGCCTTCTCGCCAAGACGGCTAACAAACCTGCTGATTGCTGCGACACAACCAGTGAGCCGTTGCACATCTTTGAGACAAGTTGGCCTTTTTATGCACAAAATTGCCTTGATTTTTTCCGGGTTAACTTCAATGCCCCTATTAGAGACAATGAAGCCAAGGAGTTTTCCAGCTGGTACGCCAAAGACGCACTTTAGCGGATTCAACATCATCTTGTACCGACGGAGATTCTCAAAGGTTTCTGTGAGATCGCTGATCAAGTCGGATCCTTTCCGAGTCATGACCGCGATGTCATCGACGTAGGCGTGTACGTTCCGGCCAATTTGGTCCTTCAAGCACCGCTGCATCGTACGTTGATAGGTGGCACCTGCATTTTTCAAGCCAAAGGGCATAGTAACATAGCAGTAAGTGCCGAACGGGGTGATGAATGAGGTCGCCTTTTGGTCGGACTCCTTCATCCGGATCTGATGATACCCGGAATACGCATCAAGAAAACACAGAAGTTCCGCCCCTGCCGTCGAATCAATGACTTGGTCAATGCGCGGCAGGGGAAACGGATCTTTCGGGCAATGTTTGTTCAAGCCAGAGTAATCGATGCACATTCTTAGTATTTCAGTGTTCTTTTTGGGTACAAGGACGGGATTTGCGATCCAATCAGTGTGGATAACTTCTATTACAAAACCTGCCTCAAGTAACTTTGCTAGCTCCATTCCTATGGCGCGGCGCTTCTTGTCTCCAAAGCGTCGCATAGCTTGCTTCACCGGTTTAGCCCCCGGGTTTATGTTGAGGTTGTGCTCGGCGAGTTCCCTTGGTACTCCGGACATGTCAGAAGGCTGCCATGCGAAGATATCCATGTTAGCGCGGAGGAACTCGACGAGCGCGTTTTCCTATTTGGGGTCCATGTTGGCTCCGACTGAGACCTGCTTGGAATCGTCATCTTCCTTGAAGTTGACTTTCTTGGTCTCTATCGCGGCCTTGAAGGAGTTTTTGTGCTCGGAGATCTGCTTCTTGGTGGTCTGCATCTCAGTCGGATCCACCGCGGCTCTGTAGCCTTTCAGCTCTTCTCCAGATATCACAGACTCTGCGAAGGCGGCTTCGCCTAACTCGCACTCATGAGCCTTTTTGTAGTCTCCGGATACGGTAATCATACCCTTAGGACCCGGAATCTTGAGCTTGTTGTAGATGTAGCACGCTTTTGCTTGGAACTTGTGGTAGGTGGGCCTGCCGAAGATGACGTGGTAGGAGCTCTTGAAGGGCACAACTTCAAACGTGATCTTCTCTTCGCGGAAATTGTGAACATCTCCAAAAGCCACGGGAAGTGTGATGCTGCCGAGGGAATTCGCCTTCTTACCCGGAACCACGCCATGAAACTCAGTGTTGATGTGTTTGAGCTCTTCCTTGGTGAGGTTCATCCGCTCTAGAGTCTCCAGGTACATGATGTTCAAGCTGGCTCCACCATCCATGAGGCACTTGGAGAAATCATACCCGTCTATGCGGGGACTTACAACCAAGGCGTATCATTCTTTTGGCACAATGGCAGGGTGATCCTCCCTATCAAATGTGCACGGGACTTCCGACCACACGACATCTTGCGGCACGGCCGGAAGCAGCGTTCAGGATCTGGGTAGCTGACTTGGCAGCGCGGACTGTTGGGGTTCCGAGGAAAGTGTGGTAAGGCCCCACGCTCTTTTTCTCGAATGGGTTGGATTTACCTGCGGACCCTGCCTTGGGATCCGGCGAGTTATCATCCTCGTCCATCGCCTCGGAACTATCTTCCTCTTTGTCCTTGTTCTTGCCCTTGCCTCCCTTGCCGCGCGGGCGGTGCTTCCGGGCTCGCTTGTATCCTGCCTCCGGGTCGTTCTTTAGATCATTGACCCATTTGCAGTTGCGGTTGGTGTGAGTGGACTTCCCCGTAACCGGATCCAAGTGGGCCAGGCAAGGCATGTCTCTGTACTCCTCATAGGTTTGCGGGGCGCGGGATCCGCCTGCCGTGACCTCAGTGCCATGCTGCTGACCCCTGCCGGCTCCGCCTCCGCGGCCGCGTCCTCTTCCGCCTCCTGAACCTCCGCGTTGAAACGCCATGGCGACCATCTCGGATCCGCCACTCTTCTGGTCATCAGGGTTCTTGCGCTTATGGCTGCTGCTGTTGCCGTTATCACGGTTCTTCTTTTGTTGATGTAGGGGGATTGCTGTAGCTGCGAGATCACCGCCTGCGTCATCATCGGCGGCAGTATGATCACTGGCAATGGAGATCATTTCATCCAAAGTCAGTTTGTTTGAGTTAGCCAAACGAGTGAGCGTATGCCTCAGCAATCCTCCCCTCTGCAGTCCACCAATGAAGGCGTACATGGCGGTGGTGTGGTCGATGTTTTCGCACTCGTTCCTGCATGCCAACCATCGTGTGAGGTAGTGTCTTGAGGTTTCTCCCTTCTTCTGGATGCAGGCATGCAAGTCGCTTGCCGTGGCAGGTCTTTTGTAGGTGCCTCTGAAGTGTTTCTCGAAAACGGTCTTCAGGTCGAACCAGCAAAAGATGGAGTTCTTCTCGAGGTCACTGAGCCAGATCCGGGCTGGACCTACAAGGTACAACTGGAGCATGCGGCAGGCGATGTTAGGGGTTCCTCCGGCAAAGGTTACTGCATTATAGTAATCCTCAATCCAGGTATCCGGCCTTTTGGTGCCATCATAATGCTTTAAGTTTCCTGGTAGCTTGAGGTTCATCCTTGGCTTTGGTTCCTCTCGAATCATCCTGCCAAAGCACTTCGGACCAATGTAGTCGGTTCTGTATTCGTTAAGGCGTTCCCGCGCGTCGCGCGGGCCGTGGCGAGCAGATTGTGAGCGAGAGCGAGATCTCCGGCCGTCGCCTCCGCCTCCACCTCCGCCGCCACCGCTAGGTGGTGGTGAGGGAGACCTGCGAGGTGGTCGATCCGACTTCTTGCTTCCGCCTTCCGATTCTCCTCGGCCTTCCCGGTGCTGGCTCCGGCTTCTGTGGCTGCCTTCGCCATGGCGCTGGCTGCCCTGGTCGTTCCGGCTCCGGCGAGGCTCCGGGTCGCGGCTCCGGCGAGGCTCCGGGTCGCGGCTCCGGCGAGGCTCCGGGTCGCGCTCCTCATTCCGACTCCTCCTGGGCTCGGGCTCACGATCGTTGTTCTGGTTCCGGCGAGGTTCCGGCGAGCGCTCCCTGTTTCTATTTCTTGGCAGCACGTTGTCACGGATAACAATCCCACCATGCCCTGGTGGCCTGGTGTTTCCGGCTGGACTACGGCGGCGAGGGGGTCGCGGGTAACCATTAGGCGGAGGAGAGGGGTTGCAGTACTTGTCTCGTCCAGAGTACATTGCATCCTTTCCCTTTCTTGGATCTGACGGAGGCGTCTTTGACGGCACGGGGATCGGATTTGGGTGTTCCCTGGCTTTTCTTCTGCGCTCCGAGGATCCGGTGTGTGATTCATTGTCGGGATGTCGATTGGCGCGGGCGTCCTTCTGCGCGGTAGATACACAGTTATCCGGATTGGATTCTAACCTACGCGAGGTATCCGCCTTGCTTTGCTGCTGCATTGCTGAAGCGACAAGTTTGCGGAGGTAGTTGATATCAACTTCTTCTTTCTTCTTTTTCAATAGCTCTGCAGCTTTTAGCATGTTATCCTTTGGGGTTTCCAACGGCTGCTGCTCTGCGGGCGTGGCGAAATTGATTCTGCGGGGCGGAATTGCTTCTCTAACGATTCGATCGGCCTCCGCCTGCGCATAGGTCATCTTTACTTCCCACTCTTGCCTCATGCTCTTGACATGCTCGAGTGTGTCAGCAATTTCGCGATCCTGTCTTTCGAAGTGGTCCATCAAGTTTGCAGCTTCTGCCCTTTCATCCCTTATTGCGGCTGCGGTATTGGCGAGCTTCTTGGCTGTGGCCAGCATTTCCTTTCTCGTGGCCTCTAGAGCCTCCGGATCTGCGGCGTCGCCCGAGGTTATAGGTTTGTTAAGAACTGCTTGTGCAACCATCTCTTCAGGTGACAGGAGTTCCTCCGAGGAAGAATCCCTGCGGGGTCGCTCCCGTGACATTGGAGATCCTTGGCGGGATGGCTGAGGGTCGGATTGGTTGGTTGCCTCTTCTGATCCAGGTTGTCCCAGCGCTGCTACGGTTGCGAGAACCTGCTTAGGCTGGGCGGATTCAACTTCAGGCTGATCACCGTATCTGTATTCCCTTATCTTGCGATCGAACTCTTCAGTATCCATGGAGGGCGTATCCTCGGAAATTGGGCTCAGATTGCCCAAGATCGACTCTTCAACCGGAGTTTCGCTTTCTCCGACAGGCTCAGCCTGATCCGGATCCGCGTCGTTTTCCGGTGCCTCTACCTGCTCAGGACCAGCTCCGTCTTCTTGAGGGGCGGTTCCGGCGGTATGGGCCAAGAAGTGTACGAAGTGGCACCTCTGCTTTTCTAACACCTGGGAGACCCAGACGGATCTGCATTGGTCTTCCACCGTTGTTTCCTGCTCAGGGGCGGATTGGGTGGGCTTTGAAAATTCCAGATCCGAGGCGGAATCTTCCTTGGGAAGCTCCTGCATCTCAGATAGGATCTTCGCGACAGTGTCCAGCTCTGCGGCGGTCGCGTCTGCGTTACTTACCAGTGGGTTTCCGTCGGAATCGACGGTTTCCCCGATGAAGATGTGTATGCCGCCAACTGGGACGATGGAGAGCTTGACAGGGTTTGTCCTAGCCGGAATCCAACAATCGTCCGGAGGGACGATTGGCAGATTTCCGGCGTAGAGGACGCGCCCCACAGCGATGGTGTCGTCGTAGCTTCCCATGGCGGAACCCTCCCGGTTCCAGCCTCCAGACGCCGCAGGCCCCACGGTGGGCGCCAACTGTCGTTGCCTAATCGACGGTACCTCGGAGGAGGGATCCTCACGAGGGGGAGAAGAAGTAGGGGCTATAGGGCGGAGTGCACACGGGACGGTGGTACGCGATTTACCCAGCTTCGGAACACCTGCACGATGACAGGGCCTACTGCTGCTTGTCTGGAATTATCTGGGCGCTTTCGCGATGTTACAATGAGTTGAGGTTCTGCCTCTAGGGCTCCCAGGATCCGGCTTATAAAGGCGCACGGATCTAGGGTTTACATGGAGAGTCCTACCCGGATACAGGTTTCCTAACTACGGTACAATGTCTTGCCGTGTACGCCAAGGATCCACCCTTCCCTCTACGTCGTACCGGATCCGGGTCCCTTAATGGGCCTCCGTGGATCCGGGTTCCTCCTCAATGTCGGTTGGATCCGGCTCCCTGCTCCTGGGCCGGACATCTTCCGTCAGGATCAACAGCAACTGGGCCGCCCGATGGGCCACATGCCTCACCACCATCTGTGGGCCACCCGGGCTTGCCGGATCCAGGCACTGTCGATGGTACACCCATGAAGTATACCCACAACATAGTGTGTGCTATGTCACACAGCAAGATCCTATAGATAGGAAGTGCTATTGAAAATGCAGTGAATGATTACATAAGCAGAGAGAGAAATCAACATCTATGTGCTCGTTTTTTGCCTTAGACTTCCTCCTTTTTCTTGTTTGTGCTTTGTACTTAATCTCCCCAAATCTTTTTTTTTATGCTTTCTGTGTTACTTTATGTACTTATTAGGTTTAATTTGTCCACCAAGAATCTGCAATATAGGTATGCACATCTGAATCATTAAGGACAATATGGTCTGTAAGACTTGTCATCATGATTTTCCCATTTAATGTATTGGCTTTGTTACCTTAGTAAGTTACAATTGAGCCAGGTCCGGTAATGGCAATTGGCAACTAACATAAATTTCAGATTTAGACCGTAGCATATGCAGCAAGGTGTGCATGTTTTGACCCTTGTTCTGTTTACAATCGACATTTGCAGATTTGACCAATATGATTATATGAACTATGGTGGTCAGGTGGTGTCTAGCGTTTTTATTTTATCTTTGGACGTGTGGCAAGTAATGTTTTATCAAATATTTAAACTAATATGACAATCATCAGTAGAGGGCCGCAGCAGTGACTTCATGGTCGAGAGTTAGGAAGAGCAGGAAAAGGGTGACATGAGCATATTCTTGTGTGGATTAACTTCCCCTCATCAAACTATTTCTTCCTCCCCAAATTCCTTATTGAAGTAAAATGTGTTGTTGGGTGCATAGTTCATGTTGTGGCAACAATAGTAGATAATATAATAGCTGGTCGTATTGTGTTATTGAAGCAACCAAAGTTTTCCGAGGTGATTATAAGGACTCCATCTCATTGTTTTTGACAATGCTTTGTACCTAAGATATTACAGTTCATTGTACCTATTTTCTGGATACAGTAATTCTGAAGGAGTGACGCTGATGCCAGTTTTGTTCGACTTTAGACACATCTTTTTTAGCATGCTATAAAATATTGCGTAGGCAATGCAACAACATTGTAACTACATTGTTTAGCCTTTTTCGGAATGACATTTTTCTTGAACATCTAATGAGAAAGATTCTCTTGATGCCTGTAGAACCTTTTGAGCCCAATGAATCAAGCTGTGACCGCTCTGAGGTATGTTGCATATGACATTTACGAGCAAACTTGTATTTAGAAATCATAGTCTCTCTACAGCAAAAGGGAGCTCATTTCAATAATTAATTCAGAGTGACCTTTTACCATTGTAACTAGGATTTCCTATACTGTTAGAGATGCACGTTCTATCTGTTAAACTCGTGGCATTTTCCATCTTCCTCTGACAAGCTTTTCTTTATATCATTTATTTTATTGTAAATAGCTGCACAGCTTATAATTTTGCAAAAGGGAAACAGTAATATGGGCATTCTTATTTTCTCCTTTTTCTAATTACTTAACTGGTCGATAAATTATTTTTGGGTGTGGTAAAGCTTCAAGCAATCATGACCTGTCTCACAGTAAATGTAATGCACGGTAGTGCTATTTTGTACTGGGATATTTACATTTTCATGTTGTTTTTCACAACCCTAGGTCAAAATAGATATAAGAAAGCATAACAGAGTTTATCACATTTCCAGTTTAGGTGCACATATGAATAAGAGAATCATTTTCTCTAGAGCATACAATATTTTGCATGCTCTAGAGAATTGAAAAAATTATCTGCTATATAATACTAATGGATTTTAGATATTTTTGTATATGAATGGCCCTGTGCAATTTCTCAGACTCTATTAATATGTTCACATTCTTCATTTTTTGATTCGTTCTTTGCAGCTCTCGGTGTTACATTCCAGCCTCTTCTCTACAATGATTCTCTAGAGGTGATGAACTACTTTCCTCCCCCATTACATGGTCTAATCAATATTTTGATTCAGCTAAGTGTCTTCATTTGCAGGATAAGGTTCATGTGGCTAAGCTAATTTTATTTTCAAACAAAATTACATCATGCCTGTCTGAAATTTTCTAGCATCCCCTACATTTTGATTGGTCAATATGCTTACAGATCTGAATTCATTTCCCCTTACATTTCGATTGTTCTATACACTTTTGATCTAAATCCATCGTGTGTTGTGAATACATTCACCCAAAATCGATGTTGTTGTTGTTATGTAGACCGGTTCAACTCAATGTATTGTTTCAGGATAACATCATGTGCATGAGATAATTTTGCTTTCAAACCAAATTGTTGCATGCCTGTCTGAAATAGCGAGGCGACAACGCTCCAGCTCCTAGGATCAATCGGCAAATGTAGAAAGCCTAGGTGAAGCCGGTGCACAGATCATGTGAAAAAAATGCACCAATAGCAAAAAATGCCGTAGCAACACGGCGGAGGGTCCTTCTGGTTTGACCTAACTCAGAGGGCATTAATTATGCTCTGGATTGTTGCAATTTACTCAGTACATGATATCCAGAGTCCTTCTGGTATGACCTAATTCAGATAAATAATTTGTGTGTGGGCGTCGAAGCAATTAATTCCATTATGTTGATGCGGGAAAAAAGGTGAAGTACAAAGACGGCGCAACAAGCCGTGCGAGGTTGGTCTCAGTCACTCCCAGGATTTTCTTTTTCTCAGTGGAGTTTCCAGATCTGACCGATAACTGCAAACCTTGCCCCCCTCCGACAAAAGTTGGTACCTCTCAAAGAAATTGGACGATTTTGAATATAAATTCTCATAAATGTTTAAATAAAATGCATGTACTATGCATGTCCGCATACTAAATTTCAGTATCTAGGCCAAAAATTTCCCCGTACTTCATCGAACGTCAAAACTGAGCAAGCCAGAATCGAAACAATGTACTCCCTCCGTCCCAAAATGTAAGGCGCCTAAGGATTAGTCAAAAGTCAAAATATATTTTTAGTTTGACCAAGTTTATACACAAAAATATAAACATTTATAGTACTAAATCAACATGAATAGATTCACCATAAAGTATATTTTATTAATATGTTCATTTCATATTGTAGATGTAAATATATTTTTAAAAATATTTGGTCAAAGTTAGTAAAGTTTGACTTTTAACCAATCTTTAGACGGAGGGAGTACTTACCAGCAAAAGAACAATCACGCTATAAAAATTAAACGTTCGTACCATAGGACGGCGCGGCAAGACGCGCTCGGTCCATCTAGTACCTCTGAATCGTTCTTGCCTCTTGCGCGACGGGAGCCTTGTCCGCATCCGTTGCCGCACGTTTGGTCACTAGTGAGCTTTCCCTACCGCATGTCTTCCTCTTCTACTTTTAACATTTCCAGAAATCGTATAGCTCCAAGCAGCACGAGAGATGGCGAGAATCAGCAGAAACTATACCCTATATAAAAGCTAGCTGATTTAGAGGGCTCCCCTCTGCTTGACTACTATTCACAAGCTATTTATCTTCAATTAGCTAGAAACACGAGAAAATACGTCCTCTTATTTTGATGCTTGGTTTGAAGATAAGTTGGATATCTTTAGGCTAAATTTTGCTATGATTACTTTGATTCCAAAGGAAAATGATGCTAGGACTATGAGGAAGTTTAGGCCTATAAGTCTCTTGAACTGTAGCTTTAAGATTTTCTGTAAAGTTTTAACAAATAGATTGGCTAAGATAATAGGGAGGTTAATCTCTTATAATCAATCTACTTTTATCAAAGGCAGATATATTTTAGAGAGTGTGGTTACTGCACATGAAATTGTGCATGAGGTTCATAGGAGGAAGAAAGAGGGGTTTGTCTTTAAAATTGACTATGAAAAAGCTTATGACAGGGTTAATTTAGATTTCCTTTATGAGATCTTGCATCTTAGGGGTTTCAGTCGTTTCTGGATTAGGTTGATTAAACAGCTAACTTCTGGTGGATCAGTGGGAGTGAAAATTAATGAGGTTGAAAGTGATTTTTTCCTTACTGGTAAAGGCTTAAGACAAGGGGACCCCCTGTCTCCTGGTCTTTTTAATTTTGTGGTAGATGTGTTCTCAAAAATGCTCCTCAAAGGGGGCAATGAGGGATTGGTTAGGGGTCTGTGTCCTGAATTTGTTCCTGGTGGAGTTGTTTGCTTGCAATATGCTGATGATACTTTACTTTTCTTAGAAAAAAGCAATAGGATTGCAACTAATTTGAAGTGGATCCTAACTTGTTTTGAACAAATATCTGGTATGCGTATTAATTATCATAAGAGTGAGTTGATTCCTATTAATGTGGAGGTAGAGGAATGTAATACTTTCCTGGAAACTTTTGGGTGTGTTTTGGGATCTTTCCCAATTAAATACTTAGGAATTCCTTTGCATTATGACAAGTTAAAAAGGGAGGATTTACAACCTTTAATTGATTCTCTCTTGAGTAGATTAGCTGGTTGGAGGGGGAAGTTGTTGTCCTCTGCAGCCAAAAGGGAACTAGTTAGATCAGTATTAGCTAGTATTCCTATTTATTTGCTTTCTTTCTTTAAATTCCCTAAATGGGCTCTAAAATTGATTAACACCCAATTGGCTAATTGTATGTGGAATGATGAGGAAGGAAATAATAAGATTCATTTAGCAAATTGGCATTCTGTATGCATGAAAAAAGAGTTTGGTGGCATGGGTATCCCCAATCTGCAAGATTTAAACTTGTGCCTTCTAGGGTCTTGGATTAAAAGATACATACAAGGGGAAGGAACTTTGTGGAGAAAAATTATTGATAGTAAGTATAATACTAGAGACCCAAACATCCTCTGCTGCCATGATGCCCATCCTTCTACCTTCTGGAAAGGGGTAATGGGAGCTGCAGAGGCTGTTAGGTTTGGTTATAAGTGGAAAATAGGGAATGGTAGGAGTGTGAGGTTTTGGGAGGACATTTGGTTTGGCAATTCTAACCTAGCTACTCAGTTTTGGGATATTTACTTTGTGTGTAATCAGCAGACTAAAACTGTTAGGGATATTTGGGATGGTGCAAATTTGAGATGTGATTTTAGGAGAACTTTCTCGGATGATATGATGTCTCAATGGCAAGAAGTGTTAGCTATTGCTGAGACTATAGTTTTTAGTGAAGATGAGGATCAATTGATCTGGTCCTATGAAACTAATGGGGTTTATTCTTCAAAGTCTATGTATGCTATAGTTAATTTTAGAGGTGTGACTCCAATTTACTTACCTGCTGTTTGGGATCTAAAAATCCCTCCAAGAATCCAGATTTTCTTGTGGCTGTTGTCACAAAATAAAATCATGACTAGAGATAACCTGAGGAGGAGAGGCATTCCAAAACCTATGGAATGCTCTTTCTGTAAAGAGTTTGAAAGTGTTCATCATCTCTTTTTTGATTGTCTTGTGGCAAAACAAATATGGGGTCTGGTTGAGGAGGTGTTTAGATATGGAGTAGAGAAATACTTGGACATAGCTAGTAGGTGGCTTTGTAATAAGAAATTCCTGCAATTTAATTTCATCTCCTCTGCTGTCCTTTGGGGGATTTGGAATTCTAGGAATAGTTTAGTGTTCAATAGACTCACTTGGTTGAATTTAAAGCAGGTGTGGAGTGTGATCTTGTCATACCTAAGGAATTGAAAAGTTCCTTTCAAGGATCAGGTGTGGAAGGAAGTGGATCTGTTCATGGAGTTACTGGTGAGAAGAATCAAAGCTCCGCTGAGGCTGGCACAACCCTGAAGTGTTCCTCTTTCGACTGGATCACTTCCTGGGCTCCTGCTTCCAAGATGTCGCATGGCGGGAGAGCTTCGCTTGACTTCCTGAAGGAACATCCGGAAGAGGAAGCCTCGGTACATGTGGTGCTGTGAGCAAAAATCGCCAGAAAAAAGGCAGGAGTATGCTTGTTTTTGTGTTGCAGTAGTTTGTGTTTTCCCTGATGGCTTAACTGTTTAGTGTCTGTTAGGAAAAGGCTGGTAGCTTTTGTGGGTGCGCTTTTGTATGCGCTGAGCTGGTTCTTTGTCGGTTCGGCCGCTCCTGGAGGAGTTGGTGTCGGTGTTTCTGAACTAGGTTGCTGTTTAGGCTACAAGTGTAGCAGTGTTCACTGGGTGCGTTTATTTCCCTGTAATCTGAAGACACTGGTTTCTTTTCGTATGAAATGGAACCGGGGAGAATGTCTCCCTGAGAATCTTAATACGTCCTCTTATCTATTTCTTACCTGGTTTAGCACATAGTTATTTTCCTTTCTTTTTTTTTGATCTGGTGCGCAACCGGTTACCGCTTTCTCACTTCCTCCTACATGTATTGATGTGCTTGCTTCTGGTGATTGAGGTTTTCCAACTATTTTGATCAAAGCGGTGCTGATGGACCCACCTCAACCGCTTGGTTTACAGATAAAGAAAGAACCAGAACCTTCATTTGCAAACGAGAGAAATCAGTAACTCAAACTAACTCAAACTAACGAACTCACTTTTTTCCTCTCTTCCTCCTATCGCAATTGCCCGCTCCCATCCTTCTCCCTCACAATTTTATTTGGTGCGGCATAGCTGTGGTGTGCAGAACCGCGGCCTTGGCGAGGCTGGGCTACAGCTTGCAGCGGTAGTTGGGGGAGGGATCCTTCTCTCTCTTTGGAGGTCGGCGGCGAACGGACCATGGCTAACCATGGCACGAGGGGAGCGGCCGGGCCATGATCCAGAGCGGGGCGCCTGAGCTGGAGGACGTAGCAAGGCGGAGCAGCCGGGTGCATCGAGGATGGCGCGGGCGCTGAGTCGACGGAGCGGCGCGGGAGTCAGAGGAGCGAGGGGAGCGGCATGGTGTGCCAGATCCGGAGCTTGGCCTGGAGCATGTGCAGCAGACGGAGGATGCGGGGTGTGGATGTTGCGGGAGAAGGTTGGCGGAAGGGCGATGGAACGCGAGCCGGCGCCGGGCGTGGAGCGGAGGACTTGGGCGCGTGCGTGGCCGGTGTGGCAGAGGTGCGGGACTTGCGGTGCGCAGCCGGACACGACGAGCAGGGCGCGGTGGTGGGCGTGCGGCCTTGCCGCACGGGGGACGAGCACGGGCGCAGTGCCATCCACGGCGGGGCGCTGCAGGTGCGAAGGGCATCGCGGCTGGCCGGAGCCAGAGGAGGGAGCTGCAAGGGCGCATGCGGGAGCCACTGGAGGGTGCAGCCTCGCGCGGGATCATAGGACATAGCCCCCAGGCCGCACGGGCGCATGCCGACGACGGGCAGGTGCGCTGCCTCGCACAGGAGACAACATGGCCAGGACGAGGAGGCCAGGCGTGCCGGAGCTGGGACACGAGCGCGTGGGTCGCCCCACCATGCACGGGGGATGAGCAGGCGAAGGACGCTGTTACGGGCGTTGGAGAGGACATGGCAGAGGAGCGACGTCTCGAAGGAGGGACGCACGTCGCGCAGTTGCCAAGCGCACGGGATGCATGCGGGGGTGGAACACGGTCGACCGGGAGGAAACGCTGGCCAACGCGAGGAGCGGCAGTTGGGTGCAACAGGGGGTGATGAGGTCGCACTAAGCGACATCGGGTGGCGGCCGGCGGCCGGCGTGGGAAGAACAATTTTCATGGGTGCGGCTAGGCGCGCGGGGCGTGGCCGGCTTGCTCACAGCAGAGGAGCATGCGCTGGTTGAGGCACAGGCGCCGGACCAGTTCAGCCATCGGTAGAGGAATTTGCTATTTATTACGCTTTAATCGATTCAATTTTCAGTTTCCCATCACGGTACTAATAAGGAATTTCACTAGATGAACAAATGATGATGTATTTCAAGGCATTGTAACTGTTCCGCCTTTGCTTTTCATTTTCTTCAGCACCTCAATTTCGGTTCGAATTTAGGCACTATCTACCAGCAATGAATGGAAACAAAACTGTTGGATGCGACAGGAAAAGACAACATACCAGCCATAGATGACTGAATCCATGCCTGATCACGCTCATCCTCATCGACTTGCAATCCCCCCGCATCTCTTTCTATAGCAGCAAGCATATAGAGCCGCATCAACCGCTCCGGGCCAGTCAGCGCTTGCAACAAGGCACTAGGGCGGAGGCCAGCCTCAGCACTTGCAGCAAGGCGCCTACTATGGCAGAGGCCAGCCTCAGCACCTGCAAAGTGGAGAACGCGCCAACGACGCGGCCGGTGTTGAAGATGCGAGCCTCATCCCAAGGCGACTATTCTGGCTGAGGGCATGCTGTTCTATACTCCACTTGCCGTCGTCGCTTTCTGCCCAAAATCATGCAGAACCACGTGTGGATTGCATGCACGGGTGGCCTAGCCACGTACCGATAAACTACTTTGTCCTAACACCACCGCTGACATCTAAATAAAATTATTTCCCCCAACAGTGCTTACACGATTAGCACAAATTCAAGTTTAATAGTAACATTTTACACACAGAAGACTACGGGCGCGGCGTGCGCCGCGCCACCGCATCCTAGTAGGTAACCAACGGGAGCATGGAGAGACGTCATGATGGTTGACCCACTTCTTTTCAGTTTCTCCGGCGGCTTCTAGGAAAAACTCCTCCCCACCAGCATCTTCCAGATGCCTAGACTCTTAATTTTTCTGTCTGTAGTCTAGTTTAGACTAAACAAGATTATAAGCCAGAAAAAATTTGAGGTTTGGGTTTTTAGAAAAGGTGGTGGGAAGAAGGCGAAAGGAAATGTCCTCAACCGCCTCACCGAATTACAATGGAATGAGTATTCTCTTAATAAACATAATTAATTAAATCCTAACACTACTCATAATCTTTTCTTGTCCTTGTGATTGATCACATTTCGAATTATCTCCTCCAAAAATGCCATGAAAAAACCCATTCTAAAAACCTTGAACGAATATAAGGAGGAAATGACATATGATATCCATGCTCGTACTGATATTGTCTCATTAAAAAACTTACATGAGAAACTGTTAGGAAAACTCACAAAAGGGAGTGCAATACTAGAAAATTAATAATCTTTAAAAGGTTATAACCTAGCACATTTCTCACCCTGAATTTTGCAAGTCAAGCAGTCTTTTCATACCAATTTCATTTACATAGTTGTGAAACAGAGAGTTGAGTAACTACTTGATAAACAAATCATCGTTATTATCATATGTCTTTATTTGCAAAATACTTATTTCCCCATTCTTCTTAAATTCATGAGGGATAAAATAGCTTAGGAGCAATATGCTTTATAATATAGCCCTTCATTTAACTTGTCTGCATTTGAACAATACAAGTACCCTTATCTTCATCGATAATGCTACACATTCACATGTTGCTTCGTACAAAGAAATTATTTCAGAATGATCGTGGACGTAGATGATAGCTCGGTTTTACGTAGTGTTTTCTAAGGTTTTTTCACTGAGTTTTGATTTGGTTGCAATGGTTTTCGACTTCCAACTAACACGATTTTAGCGAAAACAAAGAAACATTGTATCTTCATATGGATTTCAGGAATTAAGCACCCTTGGAAGGAAATCAAGACATTAAGTGAAGATTTGGCGAAAACCAATCAACTTTCTATTTGGAAAAATTATCATTGGATTTCTAGAACATATTAACGACCAGTGATATAGGCAAGGCAGCCAGTACAGTGCAACAGTACCGCATGCCACCTCTGCCTCATCAATGGAAACAACTTTCGTGAAGGACATAGACACATCAGAGATACATAACCTCTGCAATCCACCTCACGAACATTATAGAAGAGATTCAGAGAAGAGAACTTATGCATTGACCTTCGCCTCGATTCTCCTCATCAACCTCCATCATTACCCCATCATAGATCTTGCATCATTTTTTTTTCGATACGGGGTATACCCCAGCCTCTGCATCAATCGATGCATACGGCTCTTTATTAATTTTATTGAAGTACTGAGTTACAACCTTATTACAAATCACGGATCACTCAAAGTTGCTATGAAAACCAACCATCTAAATAAGACAAAAATAACAAGCCGCCACAAGATCTTCATGTGAGTCGCTTGTCAGTACGCCAGCCGCACTGGCTGTAGAAATCCCGTGCTACCGTCGCCAAGCGGTTGCACCCAATATCCATGTCCCGTCGCACATCCTCCTGCTGAATAAAGGACCACATATGGATCCAATGGGTAACTAAGGGAACAACCTGCAAAAATGATGGAAAACTCTTTTTGTTAAAAATAAAATCATTTCGAACCTTCCAGATAGCCCAAAATAAAGCGCACACACCAACTCTAATGTGGCCTTTATCCTTCTTAGCTACCCCTTTTAACCAATTGCCAAATAAATTTGTCACATTTGAAGGAGCTGGAATATTGAAAGTCATATAAATAATGCGCCAGAGGATTTTAGCAAAAGGGCAAGTAAAGAATAAATGTTGAATTGTCTCATCTTGATCACAGAAGCAACATCTAGAACACCCATGCCAATTACGTTTTTTTAGATTATCTTTCGTAAGGATGACTTTCTTATGAATAAACCACATAAAAATCCTAATTTTTAGTGGGACCTTGATCTTCCAGATAAATTTCTTGACTTCTCCTGTATTACCTTCAAGCAAATCAAGATACATGGATTTTACCGTAAATTTTCCCGACTCGGTGAGGCCCCAATGGAAAGTATCATCATTTTCAGAGAGATGAACTTCCATTAGGCGGTGCACAAGATGAACCCATCGATCCCATCTATTATTTGATAGTGATCTCCTGAAACCTATGTTTAAAGGAGTCCCATTCATAACATGTGCAACCGAAACATTGGTTCGGTTGACAATACGGTATAGAGAAGGATATTGTTCGCACAAGGGCCTATTGCCCAGCCAAGTATCTTCCCAGAACCTCGTATTCTGACCATTCTCAACCCTCATGGATCCTCTCATAAAGAAGTCATCTTTTACGCCCATCAAACCTTTCCAGAACTGCGAATCTGTAGGTTTAACCGAAACCTGTGACAGCGTTTTATCTTTTAGATATTTATTTTGCAACAACTCCTGCCAAACCCCTTTCTCATTCACAAGTTTAAACAGCCATTTGCTAAGCAAACTCTTATTTTTTAAATCAAGCACTTCCACTCCCAAACCCCCCTGGTCCTTCGGCCGACAAATAATATCCCATTTAGTCAATCTATACTTTTTCTTGTGTCCATCACTTTGCCAAAAAAAACGCGATCTGAAAAAGTCTAGTCTCTTTCTCACCCCAATCGGAACCTGAAGAAACGATAACATAAACATAGGTAGGCTTGTGAGAACAGAATTAATAAGTATTAACCTGTCCCCATAGGAGAGCATCTTGCCCGCCCAACTACTAAATTTTTTTTCAAAGCGATCCTCAACCGGTTTCCACTCCCCATTTTTCAATCTGCGAAAATGGATTGGGATTCCCAAATATCTAAAAGGTAAGGAACCAATTTCGCACCCAAAAAGGTTCCTATAATCGTTCTCAGCCTCTTTAGCCTTCCCAAAACAAAAAAGTTCACTCTTATGAAAGTTAATTTTGAGACCAGACAACTGTTCAAAAAGACAAAGGACCAATTTCATATTAAGGGCTTTATCTAAATCATGCTCCATAAAAAGGATAGTATCATCGGCGTATTGCAATATAGAAAGTCCTCCATCCACTAGATGAGGGATAAGCCCATTCACTTGACCGTCATTCTTTGCTCGTTCAATGATAATAGCGAGCATGTCCGCAACAATATTAAAGAGAATTGGGGATAGAGGGTCTCCCTGACGTAATCCCTTTTTAGTTTGAAAATAATGCCCTATATCGTCATTCACTCTAATGCCAACACTCCCCTTTTCAATGTATCTCTGAACCCATTGGCACCAAATAGGGTCAAAACCTTTCATGCGCATCGCTTGCTGCAAGAAATTCCAATTAACTTTATCGTATGCTTTTTCAAAATCTATTTTAAAAAGAACTCCATCCATCTTCTTCCTATGAAGTTCATGAATGGTTTCATGTAGAATAACAACCCCTTCTAAAATATGTCTACCGGGCATAAAAGCAGTTTGTGTTGGCTTGACAACGTTTTCTGCAATACCAGTTACCCGATTAGTCCCAACTTTTGTGAACACCTTAAAGCTAACATTAAGAAGGCAGATGGGACGATACTGCTGAATTTGAGTAGCATTTTCTTTCTTAGGCAACAAAATGATAGTACCAAAATTAAGGTGGAACAAAGGCAACTCGCCACTCTGGAACTCGGCGAACATAGCCATGAGATCACCTTTAATCACCTCCCAAAAGTGTTGATAGAATTCAGCTGGAAATCCATCAGGACCTGGGGCTTTATTTTTTTCCATTTGTTCGATTGCCTCATACACTTCTTTTTCGGAGAAAGCAGCGGTTAAAATACTATTTTCTTCATCCGAAATCTGAGGAATATCTTGTGTCATAGACTCTTCCATGACACAATTATTTGAGATTGGAGGTCCAAATAACGATTTATAATAGTCTGTAATATAATTTTTAAGGTTCTCCTGACCAATAATTGTCCCTTCGTCCTGTTCTAATTGGAAAATTTTCTTTCTTCTATGTTTCCCATTAGCTATCAAATGAAAATATTTAGTGTTTTCTCCCCCTTCTTGGACGTGTTTCACTTTAGCACGTTGAGCCCATTTAGTTTCCTCATCACGACGAAGCTTTGCAATGGCATCCTGAGCTTTGCGTAAAGAACTTCGTTCAACCTCATCTAATGGGTCAGTTTCTGCTTTACAATCCAAAAAATCAATAATACTAAGAAAATGTTCTTTTTCCACCCTATAAGAACCACTCAGATTTTTTGCCCAACCCCTTAAGAACTGACGCAGATGTCTGATCTTGTTTTGCCACACTTCCAAAGAATTAGAACCAGCAGAAATCGCAGCCCACTCACGGGCTACAATCTCAGCGAAACCCTCCGTTTTTAACCAAGCTAGCTCAAAAGAGAAATGTGTCTTGTTTCCTTTAAAAGCATGGTCTCCTGAGTCTAATAACAACGGAGTATGGTCTGATCCTGATCTAGTAAGCGCACGAACCGAAACCAACGGGTATTTTTGCTCCCAAGACACACTCGCTAGAATTCTATCTAATTTCTCGTAGGTCGGAGTTTCGCGTCGGTTTGCCCAAGTGAATTGCCTACCCGAGAGAACTATCTCTCTCAGGTTAAGGCTTTCGATAATAGCATTAAAAAGAAACGGCCAACGGGCATTAAAATTGTCATTATTTTTTTCCTCTCTTCGCCTTATAATATTGAAATCCCCCCCAACAAGAATCGGAAGAGGCTCATCTTCACAGATTCGAACAAGTTCGGCAAGAAATTCTGGTTTGTGCTCATCTTGAGCCGCCCCATACACTGCCACAAGGACCCAACGAAAGTGGTCAGCTTTAGATGTAACAAAAAATTTAACGCATCTGTCGCCGGCGACCACCTTCTGAACAGATATCGAGGCCGCATTAATCCCTACCAAAATGCCCCCGGATCGCCCAATGGGAGGAAGACAGTACCACTGAAAATCTTGACCTCCCGAGATATTATTTAGAAAAGGTGTTGAGAAATTATCTCTACCTGTTTCCAAAATAGCGAAAAAGTCTAGTTTATGTTCATGAATTGTCTCACGCACGAAACGGTGTTTGGCCAAATCCTTGAAACCATCACTATTCCAGAAACTACCCCTCATTTGAAAGACCAGTTAATTAACAGTCTTAGATTTCTTGCTAATTCGCACACTTCGGCGAACCACTTTGGGGATCACTTTTTCTCTTCTTTTATACACCTTTAATTTTTTCTCCTCTTGTACCAACTCCTTTCCCTCCGGGCTGATTTGAGCTTCTTGCTCAAGATCCGTGGATAAAGATGACGCATTATGTAAAATCTCATTATAGGATGGGTCATTTATTTTATTGGCTTCTTCTAAGTTTTTGTGGAGCACTATGAGATTTCTTTTATTATCCACCTCTTTGATGTTTCTAATTGATTCATAAACTTGAGAAGGAGAAGTCCCCAGCGAAACCCCAAGCACCTTTGCTCTATGTGTAAACACGTCATCAGGTATTGAGCTAAAAGTAAAATCTGAAACTTTTGCATTACCTGAAGAAAACGAGGTCTCTTTTGCCTTTGCCAAATTTTGAGCCCGTTCCATCTGCGTTGCGTCAGCATCCTTTTGATGCTTAATTCTTTGGCTCGAACGAGCCCCAACTGAAGGAGGAGAAATGCCGCCAAAAGCTACCACTTTGTCCACCGAGAGACGTCCCCCTAGGAAAACTCCAGTACCAGCACTGGTGGTATGATCTGGAGTATATAAACGAGTAGGATGCTCATAAGATGGTAAACCAACCGACATCATATAGTTAAATTCTTTATCAGTATCAGGAACAAAAGGTTCAGAAAAAACAGTACAGGAACTTGGAGCTTTCTCTTGCTCCTGAACACTATTTTCATATGTACCTGTGAATTGTCCTGGAGAACCGGTGAGACTATTCTGCGCATCACTAGGCGCTGCATCGACCCTCTCAGAAGGAACCACGGTCGAAAGAAGACCCGATGTTGTGCCGGTAGAAATCACAGCCTGCTTGTCTGCCAAGCGAAGCGAAGAAATCACCTCTGCCGCACAATCTACCGCGGCAGGCAAAACTGTCTGTCCCTCTGTGGAGCTGTGAGAAAGGGCTACTGCGGTAGAAAAAACCTCTTGCTTGAGTGCTTCATCAGAGAAAATCTCTGGTTTCTCTGCTGTGTCTAGCGTTACTGTCGGGGCAAGCAACAACTGACTAGAATCTGGACCTCCACCCTGACTTGCGAACGAACAATTAACTTCTTCAGGGAACATGTGAGGACTAGTAAGACGTGACAATGGAGAAGCTATGGTATCCTCCTCATCTGAAGAGTAATCAGCCCAAAGCTTGCGAGGTTTTAAGGTATAAACCTTACTGTCTGACCATGGCGGGTCTGCCCTCGGGCAATCAATCTGGCCAACTCTACACACTGGCATGGAAGCACCAACTTGCTTAGACAAGTTTGGATTATTTTGAGGCCTGTCAGTATTGGGAACCTGTGTGGAAGCCGATGCATCACCCTGGGTAAGGTTGGTGCCCTTTGGCAACTCTTTCCCCTTCCCCTTTTCATCCGCTGCATCATCATCAGGGGTTACCTCATTCATAACAACATCATCTTTTTCTTTTCCTGGCTGAGATTCAAGCTTAAAAAGTAAACCATACCCCTGCCCATCATAAGTGTGATCCACTGTGGTGGTAGGCAAATGTTCCACTCGAGTAACCTCCACAAGCATCCGAACCACAGTGTGAGACCTCGTAAACGCCATATCCACCTCCTTGGTTTTTCCAATTAGGGAGCCAACCCCAAAGAGTGAAAGATAGTCACATCTCTCCTTGTAACAAACCCCATGAACCCTGACCCACACAGATGATAAGCAAAACTTATCAAGATCTGCAGCTGACCACTCTTCAAAATGCAGGAACATATTGGTATCCGGAACGGGCACATTGATTATTTTTGTCATTCTAGCAAGATCAGCCTTGGAGGGAAAAAGAACTTTGAATGCACCATCCTCAGTAGGTATAAGATCCCACTGGTGGTTACATGGAATGATCCATTGAAGTTCATTAATAATTTCTTGCGCAGATAAGGTTCCCCCTGTGACTGAAATTCTACCAATTTTACCGCTATCATGCTTAAAAGTCACCTCAGCAGAAGCTGGAACCTCATGGAACATAAGCTCATTACGAGAGACCCCATATGTAATAGCAACAGGTTTAGGCATAGACAATAACGGACAATCCTTAGACTCATGCATAGTCATTTCACAGTACAAACAGAGAACATCAGAGCAAACATCTGCAAAATGTCCAAACTCACCACACTTTAAACACTGCATTTTATCAACCTTTTTTTGAGCCCTTGCAGACAGAGATAGCCCAGAATTCTCCTCTATGTGCTATTGTCCAGGTCCTGTCACAGCATCACCTGGGGTAGACATCGCAGGCTGTGCGGCACCCGACCCCTGTGAATTTCCCCCCGACCCCTGGGACATGGTATCCACTGGAGCTATCTCTGTATTATTGAATCTACGCTGAAACCGATGGCTGTTGTTGTTGTTATATCTACCAGACCCTCTGTAAGAGTTATTGTAGTTTCTATTCCACTGCCTGTGACTATTATATGGACGTGACCTGAAGTTACCTCTATTGTGAGAACCAAAAGCATTGCCAAAGCCATTGTTGCCATCATAGTATCCCTCCTGGAAACCCCCATAGCTTTGATCTTCGAAGCCCTCGTATCGTCTGTCGCTAAATCGAGCAGGCTGACTTGAACTACCCCCAGCATGAACACGAGCAGGCTGACTTAGATTAGAACCAATCTCTCCATTATGCCCCATGGCGCCCCCGGAAGAGCTTGCCGAAGCGAGGGCACCAGCCTGGACGTTGCCCACCCCGGCTTGTCCACCAGGAGCTCCAGCCTCGCTGCGGCCTGGAGTAGAGCGAGGTGGAACAGGCTGACGCATAGGAGCTGGCTGGCGCATAGGGGCAGGCGGCGGTGCAGCACTGCGTGGAGGAACGGGAGTCTGTCCCGCCATTCGCTGCAAAACCCTAGCCGCCAAGGGACAAACAGATGAAGTCACCGAAGTGGATTGACGAGGAATTGGCTCTGGCAATCCTCGTAAGACAATAGGTTGCCTAAAACCCTTGTAGTTAAAACTGGACCTTTGCCCAAAACCATGCACCGGCCCACAGCTAATATGAAGTCTCTCAAGCCCATCATTTTGAACAGACTCAGATCCACGATTATCGCGTGACAGAGATCTCCTGTGATCTCGCAAAGAAGCTCGACGGCGCACTTGGCCGGAGAAAGAGCAATGAGGCCTAGGAAAACCTTCCGACATCTTGCATCATTGGTGCATCATAGTAGACACCAAGGTTTTCTTTGTAGTTCCAAGAGAACACTACTAGGAAAAGAGCTATCATCGGTGCACCAGCGCCCGCCGGCAGTAGTAAAAGTACCATCGGCGCACCAGCCAGGTGCATTGACGGTAATATTTCCTAGAATTCAAAAAAAGCCTCGATCTAGATCTAGATCGAGATCTAGCTAGTCGTCGCCATGGAGATGCTCCATCGTGGCCGTGATCGTCGTCGATCGTCATGGCTGTGGTTGTCGCTACCGTGGCCGTGGAGTAGCTCGCTGGAGGAAGGTCAATGATGTGGTCTCCAGAGGCATCCATCGCCAGAGGGAGGTCGAGGTGGTGGTCATCGGAGGGAGTCACCGGAGGAATTAGCTTGAGGAGGTGGTGGCCGGAGGGAGCGAGAGGAAGGAGGATGGGGTAGAAGGTGGAGAAGGGGAAAAGTTGGAGAGGCGGAGAAAGGGAAAGAGAGAAGAGGAAGAGAGGAAGAGAAGGTGGTGCGCCGGCTGGTTTCAATTTATAGCGAAGGTTACCGTCGGTGCACCAATATGGTGGTGTGCCGGCGGTAAGTTCTTTCTTAAAAAATTGCATCAAAATCTAAAACCAGAAAAAAAATCTATTTTACTTTTGGTTTCACGATTCTAAATAATCAGTAAATAGTCGTAGGCCGTTGAAATGGGATGTAACTTTTTCTGTAGATATATTTTCATATAATTTTTTTTTCATCGGAGGTTGTATACAAAATCTAAAGCCACTTTACCGAAACATGGCGCTATTTTGCAAAATTTGTCGAAAATGCATGTTTGTTATGTTAGAGTTTGTAACACGTTGTATATTGCACCGAACGTAGAGATAAGGAGATAGACTAGAATCTTGTATACGATCTTATCTGTGATATAAAGATTAGATCGATCTCCTGATATCTCGCTAGGGTTGCAACCTCCTTTAATCTTATCGCCTCATTGATGGCCTATATTAACACGGAACGAGCCTGGACTCAAGGGAATCATTCTACTGCAAACCTCAAGCGATCATATGGTATCAGAGCCAACTTCCTAAAACACATCTATGTGCCTCGCCTCGTCTTCCTCCTCGAGCGCCATCATGCCGAACCCCTTCGCCGGCATTGGCGTGAGTGAGAAGCTGACGAGAACCAACTACCACGTCTGGCAGTCTCAAGTTCTTCCGCCCATCCGCGGTGCCCGCCTGATGAGCTTCATCGACGCCAAGGCGCAGGCGCCATCTGAGACGGTCACCGTCGAAAAGGATGGCAAGACCAGCGAGGAGGCCAACCCTGCGTACGACGACTGGGTGGCCACGGACCAACAGGTTCTAAACTTTTTACAGGTACTCTTTCCCCTGACATACTTGTCTCTGTGATCGGCATGGACACAACTTCGAAGCTTTGGGGGGCGATCCGAACGATGTTCGCCTCCCAGTCACGGACGCGGGTCTCGAACCTCCGCGTCGCCCTCGCCAGGACGAGGAAGGAGAACATGACCTCTGCCCAATTCTTCGCCAAGATGAAGGGCTACGCCGACGAACTTGCGGCGGCAGGCCGGCCGATCGACGAGGAGGAACTTGTTGAGTATCTCCTTGCCGGCCTCGACGACACGTACAATCCCCTCTTCGCCGCCATCGTGGTAAATGGCGCCAACGTCCTCACCTCCACCGATCTGTACGCTCAGGTTGTCGCCTATGACAACCACATCGACCTCTTCACTGATGGCGCAGTCAGTGGAGGCGTCGTCAACTCTGCTTCGCGCGGCCGAGAAGGAGGCCAGCGTGGACGCGGCGGACGTGGTGGCCAAAACTATGGTGGCCGTCGCGGAGGAGGCCGTGGCCGCGGGAAAGGACGCCGCGGAGGCGGCGGCAACAATGCACGCCGCGGTGGCGGAAGAGGCAGCAGGGATCGTGACCGTGACCAGATCACGTGCCAGCTCTGTGACAAGCCTGGGCATGCTGCTTGGAAATGTTGGCATCGCTACTCCGACGACGAAGAAGAAGAGGAGGAGAAGGGCGCCAACGCTGCGTCCTATGGCGTGGACACCAACCGGTATGGCGATACCAGTGCCACATACCACATCACCGGTGAGCTTCACAAGCTCACCATGAAGGACAAATATGCAGGCTGCGATCAGATCCATGCCGCCAATGGACAAAGTATGGACATTAGCCATGTTGGTCATGCAATTGTCAATTCCCCATCTAGAAAATTTCATCTAAATAATGTCCTACATGTTCCACATGCCTCAAAAAGCCTACTTTCCGTCCATCCTTTTACTCTTGATATCAATGTTTACATTGAATTTCATCCATGGCATTTTTATGTTAAGGACTTGGCGACGGGGAGAACTCTGCTTAAGGGTAGATGCATACGAGGCCTCTATCCCTTTATCTCATCATCTTCATCACTCGAGAATAAACAAGTCTTCAGCGTCACCAAGCCTTCAGCTTCACGGTGGCACAATCGCCTAGGACATCCCTCTTTTCGAATTGTTCAACAAATTCTTAGAAACTTTGATTTACCATGTTCCACAAAGTCTAGTGTTGAGTCTATTTGTGATTCTTGCCAAAGAGCTAAAATTCATCAATTACCTTATGAGAGATCTACTAGTGTATCCACCTCCCCCTTGCAACTTGTATTCTCAGATGTTTGGGGTCCTGCACCTAGCTCTGTAGGAAGATACACCTATTATATAAGCTTTGTCGATGACTATAGCAAATATGTTTGGATTTATCTCCTCAAGAAAAAATCTGAAGTGTTCCAAATTTTCCACAATTTTCAGAATCTTGTTGAACGACAATTCGATAAGAAAATCCTTCTCGTGCAATCGGATTGGGGGTGAGTATGAAAAACTCAACTCCTTCTTTCAAAAACTTGGCATTGAACATCATGTCTCCTGCCCTCATGCAAACCAACAGAATGGGTTTGAGCGCAAGCATCGACATATAGTAGAAGTAGGACTTGCTCTACTAGAAAATGCATCCATGTCATTGAAATTTTGGGATGAAGCCTTCCAAACAGCCACATACTTGATAAATATGCTTCCTTCTAAGATCATTGATAATGACACTCCCATGGCAAGGCTTCTCAACAAAACTCCTGATTATGCATCCCTTCGCACTTTTGGTTGTGCGTGCTGGCCTAACCTTAGACCATACAACAAGCGCAAACTTGCCTTTCGTTCCCCTCAATGTGTGTTCATTGGATATAGTCCTATGCATAAAGGAGTTAAGTGTCTTGATGTCAAATCTGGTAGAGTCTACATCTCGCGTGATGTTGTCTTCGATGAAACGGTTTTTCCGTTCTCTAATCTTCATCCAAACCCTGGTTCACTTCTCAAACGTGAGATCCTTCTGCTACCCGACTCTCTCCAAAATCCACCCACCTTAGATCAACTGGGGGGAAGACATTGAACTGATCTAACATCTAATGATTCTGTAAATCCTGGTTTTTTGAGTTCTCCTCAGGTATAGGAGCAAGCAGAAAAAATTGCGTGCAAAATGATGCCAGAATGAGGGAGAATGAAGCAAAATTGCAACATCAAATAACGGATACAGCAGCAGCTGGGCGCGACGCGGGGCGTGATGCGGCTCACGAAGCGAATCGTCCTCGGATCACACGCGCGTACAGTCGCAGAGGCAGAGCTCCTGCTTCAGGATCGACGGCAGATCCTTCTCGGGCGGGGCCGAGCCAACCACAGCCGGCCACGTCGCCTGGGCCAGCGACAGCGACACCCGGCTCGACAGCGACGCCCGGCTCCATGTCAGCGCGGGACCCAGAAAACGCGTCGCCTGCGGGGACAGTGTCAGTTTCCGCGTCCGGCGACGGATCCGAGAGTGATTATGAGCAGAATCTGTCTCCCCCTGGCGGATCTTCTGCGCCGGATCCGTCTATGGCAAGGCCTGCACCAATGGTTCATCGCACACGATCCAAAACTGGTAATGCAAAGCCTAAAACCTATACCGATGGAACTGTCAGGTACGGGCTGTCTAGCACAACTGATGAACCAGCAAATTTGCAAGTAGCTTTCAAAAAATTTGATTGGAAAAATGCAATGGATGATGAGTATAGGGCTCTAGTTGAGAATAAAACTTGGCACCTAGTACCACATAAACAAGGTAGTAACCTTATAGATTGCAAATGAGTTTATAGAATTAAAAGGAAAGTTGATGGAACAATAGATAGATATAAAGCTAGATTAGTAGCTAAAGGTTTTAAACAAAGATATGGCATAGACTATGAGGATACTTTGAGTCATGTTGCTAAAGTTGCTACTATCAGACTTGTTCTAGCTATTTCAGTCTCAAGAGGTTGGAATTTGAGGCAATTAGATGTGAAGAACACGTTTCTTCATGGTGTTCTGGAAGAAGAGGTTTACATGAAGCAGCCACCTGGGTATGAGAATACAAATGCACCTCACCTTGTATGCAAGCTTGACATATCACTGTATGGGCTTAAGCAAGCTCCAAGGGCGTGGTTCTCCAAGCTAAGTTCAAAGTTACAAGAGCTTGGCTTCCCGGCTTCCAAAGCAGATACATCTCTGTTCATATACAATAAATCAGGTATCATGATTTTTGTGCTAGTATATGTTGATGATATCATTGTTACTAGCTCCTCCAACAAAGCAATCACCTCAGTTCTTAAAGATCTCGGTTTAGCCTTTGCACTTAAGGATCTTGGTGATTTACATTTCTTTCTGGGTATTGAAGTAAAACCATTTAGTCAAGGAATTACATTGACTCAAGAGAAATATGCTTTAGAGTTGCTTGACAGGATTGGGATGAAAAAGTGTAAACCATTGCCAACGCCGCTGTTAGCATCAGAAAAACTCTCTATCACAGAAGGAGAACTCCTAGGACCAGAAGATGGAACAAGGTACAGGAGTATAGTTGGAGGACTTCAATACTTGACACTCACAAGACCTGATATTGCCTTGTCTGTAAATAAGGTATGCCAATTTCTTCATGCACCAACCACTATACACTGGACATCAGTCAAAAGAATATTGCGATATGTTAGTGGAACAATGAGTCTTGGGTTGACATTCAGAAGATCACCGGCTACCTTAGTCAGTGCCTTCTCAGATGCAGATTGGGCTGGGTGTGTAGATGATAGAAGATCCACAGGGGGCTTTGCTGTATATTATGGATCTAACCTTATTTCTTGGAGTGCTAGAAAACAGGCAACAATGTCAAGATCAAGCACAGAAGCTGAATACAAGTCTCTGGCTAATGCAACAACTGAGATCATTTGGGTAGAGTCTTTATTAAAGGAACTTGGTATCCGAAGAAATCAGCCTTCATGTTTGTGGTGTGACAATATGGGCGCCACTTATCTTTCTGCTAACCCTATTTTCCATGCTAGAACTAAGCATATAGAAATTGTTTTTCATTTTGTAAGGGAAAGGGTAGCAAGCAAAAGCTAGAGATCAGATTCATTCCTTCTAAAGATCAGGTGGCAGATGGCTTCACCAAGGCGTTACCAGTGAGGCAACTTGAAGAGTTCAAACACAATCTCAACATGAGAAAGTTGTGATTGAGGAGGGGTGTTAGAGTTTGTAACACGTTGTGTATTGCACCGAACGTAGAGATAAGGAGATAGGCTAGAATCTTGTATAGGATCTAATCTGTGATATAAAGATTAGATCGATCTCCTGATATTTCGCTAGGGTTGCAACCTCCTGTAATCTTATCGCCTCATTGATGGCCTATATTAACACGTAACGAGCCTGGACTCAAGGGCATTGTTCTACTGCAAACCTCAACGATCATATGTTACACATGCCCATCTCGAAGGATTTTGAATTTTAAGATTTCTTTAATTTTCTTATATTTTTTGCAAAGCTGAAAAGGTGACCCGGGGTGGAGATCTGCACCCCACGTACCACCGGAGCACCAATATAATTGTGCATCGGCGGTAAGTGTGATGCATGGCTCTACCTTCACGGGGACCTAGGTTGGGAGACTACGGTTCCGTTGCAGTGGTCTTCTATCAACTTGATCCTCTTGATAAGTGATTCTTCTAGAACATTTTTTGTGTTTACATAGGGTACAAAATGCTCAACAGTTATTCCAAAATCTAGAAAGTAATCATTTGAATGCTTGTAAACTAAATTCAGCAGCATTATCTATTATGGTGGATTTTGTCCCATGCTCAGGATCATTTTCTCTCAGTTTTATGATTTGAGTGATCCGCTTTGCAAAAGCATGGTTCATTGTTGATATGAGACACATATTTGGCCATCTTGTATATCCATCAATGAGTACCATAAAGTATCGAAATGGTCACAATAATAGTCGAATGGGGCCATATATCTCCCTTAAAGCGTTAAAGGAAATCAAGTGGCTAACTCGTGACCCTTAGGTATGAAGGTTTAGTGAATAATTTCCCCATTGCACATGTTGTACGTACGAAATTCAAAGAGGTGAAATTAGCACCTTCAATATAAATTTTTGTCGTCATCCCCACACAAAGAGGACCTGAGTGATGAGGCCATATATGGAACTTGTCAAGACTTTGAAAAGTTATTTCAAAAATCAAACGTGGCTCTAATTTTATGTGTGTAATATAATCTAGAAGATAGAGGAGGTAGTTTCTCAATGATTAACCGTCAATATAGTTTTTGTCGTCATCTCCACATAAAGAGGACCCAACTGATCAGGCCATATATAGAATTTCCGACTTGTCAAAATTTTGAAAAGTTATTCTAAACATCAAACGTGGCTCTAACTTTATGTGTGTAATATAATCCAGAAGATAAAGGAGGTAGTTTCTCAGTGGTTTCCTTTATGGATTCCTTTTACTGAGTTAAGAGTAGGCTTTTTCAGCCTCATCCTCTTCATGAGTTTTGATCTATCTCTTCGAAAATCCTTAATACTCAGCTAGGTATGAGCTGAATTTGGATACAATAACGCTATACTGATCACAAGGTTTGTACCATTTGGGAGTGTAAATGTGGGAGGATCTAAACCAACAAATACCTAACCGGTTGTCACGATACTTCCCTTACTCTCTTGAAGAGTATAGAAGTATTTAACCTCTTGTCAATATTATATATGCTAGTGGCATCACTGTCCGCTAAACAAATTTTCTCTTCCCTTGGATTGTTTCCATAAGACATCTTATTTTGTTCTCATTTTTGTTGCTCCTTTTCCAACGAGTCCTGCCAAAAGCTCTCTTGGCAAGGCAGTGTTGATAAGCCTGTTTGATGTAAATGATAGAACTAATCGAACTCTTATTTTCCGTTGATGATTCTCGGTATATAAGTACAAGCGGAAGAGGGATGCGAGTCGAGTCACGTCTGTTTGTGGGGGCGCGAAGAGAGGTCACGGCAATCCCCACCTTACAGAATTACAATGGGAGGATTATTCCCTCAATTAACACAATTAATTAAATTCTAACAATATGCACGTCCTCTCTCTTTTCCTCTCGACACATCCTCGACCTGCTTAGGTGGCAGGAGTATGACACGGCACGGCTGCTGCCAAGGTTTCTACGACGCGGTCATTCTCCCTTGTTTGGTCGCTGGATCCTGGCGACAGGTGTGCAGCTCAAACGAACTTGTAATTAGTTAACTTGCCGTGACAGGACGTGCCCCTTTTTGACCGGCAAGCTAGATAATATGTAATTTCGTGTTCCATAAATCCATTATATACAGCGACCGATCGATTTCTTCTTTGAGATGGATGGATCGATCAAATCAGCCTGTGTTTCTAACTGGATCAGATCAGCATCCTTGAGTAGGCCGGTGTAACAACTGCTCGATCCTTGGATTACTCTCTCTCCATGTCGACCTAGTCTTGCAGACTAGCTGTAGCCTTAGATAGACTCGCGGACTGCGACGTAAACTTGTGCCAAAACGTCCAACAGTTGAATTCACATGTTGCCTCTTGGCGCCATCATTCATTTCCCTGTCTAGGTAGTAGTCTTTTTCTTTCGATTAACTTGTTGGATCGAGAGTAATTAATAGGCGTACTTTCGATTGAAGAGAAGGGCTATGCAAAGTTGCAAACGCAGAACGTTTTCTCTACCAATTAGTTAGAATAAAATGATTTGTTAATTCTTGGTCTTCTGGGAATTCCTTCGTTTTCAGTCCATGCCAATTGCGAAGAACCGTCCATCTGACAATGTTATTGACGGAAGTTTTCATTTTCTAACCTCGGAGAAAACAATAGCTACTACTATACCTCCGTTCATAAATAGATGTTTTATATTTGTCTAAATTTAGATGTATCTATACACTAACTAGTGTCTATATATATCCAAAATTTGATAAATCTAATACATCTATTTATGGATAGAGGTAATACATTTATTTTGCAGCAGACGGACAAAAATTAAAACAATACAGCCATTATTTAGATCTTTATAAACTTTGTAGGATCAAATTAGAAGCAAGCTTTTCTCAATCGGCTAGTACGATGTTATGTTTTTTGCACTATCCGAACAAATTGTTACAGTACATAAGTTATTTAATCCGTTTGGACAAATTCGTGCTAGAAACCTAGAGAAAAATGAAAATTCAGATGTCTTCCCACACCGACCACACAAGCTCAATGCTGGCAACACCATCGCGTTCCTTCCCCCTCCACGTTTTCCTAGACTTGGCAAACCTAGTTTGGGCGACTTCTTTTGGGCTTATAACCCTGCTTCTAGGTGCCAAATCAGTGAAGCCCAAAAGAACTGTCCAGCTTATGTATAGCTTATTTGGATCGAGAAGCGAGCCGCAAGTGCAAATCGAGAAACTCCCGGAGACCTGTTTCCCGAGCTTCTGGTTGAGAGAGCCGAACCGGTACTTGAACCTGCACCTCAAGTTCGGAGCATTTTACAGAGAATGCCACTCCGTAGTGGCTGCCGGTCAAGAAAATTATAGAATGAAAGAAAAAAGAACCTTATCTCCCCATCGAGCAGAGTCCCAGAGAGAGAATCCCCATCGAGCGAGCCTGCACAGCCGCGAGTCGCCGCTCCCCGCCGCTCGCCGCCGGCCCGACGCCCCGCCGCCAGTCCACCACCACCGGCTCCTCCGCCGGCCCAGCCGCCAGTCGCCGCTCGCCGCCGCCCCGCCGCCGCTCCGCTTCTCGCGTCAGGTTCATCTCCCGCAGCACGGACAGGACCACGCCGATCTGCCGCTGCCGCCGGTTGAAAGCTCGGCCAACTCGATGACAACCCCTATGCCCACGGTAACGCTCTACCCTTCCAATTTCTGTCCATGTACGTGTTTATTGATGTGCTAGTTCTGGTTATTCTGTACATGTTCATGGCTCTGGTAATTATAGTTTTAATTTCGTGATATGTTGCATTGCTGCACATCAATTCTGGGCAGTATGATGTACTGATGTTGTTGTGCATCTAGATTGGAAAGACGAAACATGTGAAAGCAAGTTGGGATCCCGTTGCTCACCGTGTTTTTCTTGATTGCTGCATCGAAGAAGTGAACAAAAATAATCGTCCAGTGCAAGTTTTGAATGCAAATGGTTACGCCAATTTAGTTACAAACTTCAACACGCGCACAAAGAGACAGTATGATAAAAAGCAAATGAAAAATAGATGGGAAACACTTAAAAAGGATTACACTATTTGGAAGGGTTTGCTCCAACATGCTTCTGGTCTAGGAAGGGATCCTGTCACTCATACCATTGATGCTAGTGATGATTGGTGGGCACTTGAGATACAGGTAATGATATGCTCTACTGATATGCTTCATGTGTATGGCTTAGTTTGTTCCTTTGATATGCTCTAATGATGGTCCCTATGCAGATGTGTCTTGGATGGCCTGGATCTGTTCATGATACCCGTGTATGGACTGATGCTCGGCCTAGGTTCGCCAATTATCCGCGCCCTCCTCATGGTAATGCGATCGCATATGAAGTATATACAAGAAATATTATGTTGTGAATAATTTATTCGAAGTTTTGACATCATTTCAACATGCGGGAAAATACTATCTTGTCGACTCTGGATATCCAAATAGAACAGGTTATCTTGCTCCATTCAAAGAGCAACGGTACCATGTTCCAGACTTCCAAGGAGCACCTCCACAGAACATGGAGGAAAAATTCAACCATCTTCATTCATGTTTACGAAATACAATTGAAAGAGCATTTGGTGTTCTAAAAATGAAGTGGCGCATTCTTCTTTCCATACCACATTTCCACGATCCTCTGACGCAAACGAAGATCATCACCGCATGCATGTGTTTGCACAACTTCATTCGCGACAGTAAGCTACATGATGCCCATTTCGACAGGATCGAGCGGGCCTCATATATCCATGAGGATAGCGCATCTTTTACCAGCGGACACACTTCCTCTTCTGCTGATGGCGCCATGGCTCAACTACGTAAGGAGATTGCTGAGAGTTTAGTTGCGTGAGATGTTCTTTTATTGTAGTTATAAATACACTATGCCATTTGTTTTATTTTGGATTGTACTAAATTATACCACCACACCGTATTCTAATTATTATTAGACTTTCCTTAATTTTCTTCATTCATTTATAGCTAATTTTTCACTAAAACGACCATATCTATGGTAATATAAGTTATTTTGAACACATTTCCAATTTAGGGACATTACAGACATTTCACAACTCAACACCTCAAATAAGCAAAATTCCTAGAAGCCCAAAAGAATAGGAGGAACTTGCTTCTAGGAGCTTCTTCCCACCACAATTGCTCCCCACTATTTCCTATAAGCTAGCTTCTGCATAAGCAGGAGCCCAAAAGAAGTCGCTCTTTAACGCCTTGTCTACTATGGATACGGAATGATCGGCTTCGGCCTAACAACGGGTCCATCGTAGACCAGCCCCTCAAACTGCCGTTGCACCCCTCTGTGGTTCGTATTATATGAACTTGCTGCTGTATAAGCATTCAGACCAGCTCCTGTTGTGTTAATGTGTGTTGTAACAAATGATTTTGGTTATGGCGATCGTGTTGGCGTGATGTGATAGAGAATGCAAGTGTACGTCTTCCACGCTGGATCACTCGTGTGGAGCTGTACCATTATCATGTGGATGAAGATGAACTATACTACTTGCACGCATTGATTTCTGACAGGAAATGTTTGTTTCTGCATTTCAGCAGCATGGTGTCGTATCCTGAACTTTCTTCCGGTTGTTACTATCTGCCATGTGTAAATCATGGGGAGAAGCCGGGGTTTTATCCCATTTCGAAAAAAAAATTGGGGAGCGGGATTCCCCTGTTCCCATTTTTTCTGCGCATTTCACGCTGAGCTGATAGTTTTATTTTTGTGCCTCCGTCTTAAGATGATAGATATCATGTTTTGGAACATCTAGTTGAGGAAGCAAACTTTCCCTCCCGGGTCGCCTCGCGCGGGCGGCTCCGGAGGCGAAAACAAACCCTAGGAAAAAAAGCGCCCCAGATCTCCTCTCCTCGGCCGCTGCCGTCGCCGGCGCCGGCGGTGGCGGCCGCGCCCGGCCGTCGAAGGCGGTGGGCGAGGGCGGCGCGCCCCGACGAGCTCTCTACGCGCGGAGGGGGACGTCATCTGGGCGGCGCGGGAGGTGTGGGTGTCCGGCGGTGCGAGCTCGGAGGCGTTGGCCGGTGCATGGCGGAGGGGCTGGTGGTGCGGAGGAGCTCGGCGAGGAAGGAGGCAGCGGGCTGCGGCAAAGAGAGGTGATGCGGCGGCGTGGCCTGGAGGCGGCGGCGCGAGCTCAAGGATGTCGAGGTGTTGGCGCAGAGGAGGCTCGGCCAGGAAGGAGTTCCTCCGGTGGTGGCCGCCGTGGGAGCTGGAGGATGGCCTGTGCCCGATCTGGGCCTTTGCGGGCTCGATCTAGGGCTTGAGGGCCTGATCTGGTCTGTAGGGAGGAACTCCAGCTGTTGGATGTTGCCTGGAGTTGGCGACAACCTTGGCTAAGGTTCCTGCCTCGGACCGGAGGTGGGGAGGTTGTGGTTCCTTGCCGGGTTGGAGGAGGATGATGGACCAGGCTCTCGGCCATGTGGGGTGTCGGAGGCCACGACTCTGCAATTCGACGGGTGGAGTTGCAGCGACGGCGGTGTGACCCTCCTTGGACTGTGCTGTCCCAACCCTCGGAGGCGCGGAGATGTCGATGATACGGATGAAAATCCTGCCTGGCTTTTGTTGGGACAGCGGCGACGGCACCTGAGGGTGTCGTTTTCCTTGTTGGAGGCGTCGCCGAGGTGCATCAATATCTTCCTCGCTCTCGCTTGGTGTTGGTAGTAGTCTCCGGGCGAAAGCCTAGATCCGGAGTTGGATCGGCATGATAGCGGCGTCTTCGTCGTTGCTTATCTGTTGGGAGTATCACGTTTGGAGACACGGCTTGGAGGTCCTCCGGTGCTTGCCGCTGTCCAAGGCTGTTTCAGGGGCGCTATGCACGCCAATGCCGATAAGTCCAAGACGATGCTTTCTCGGGACCGACCAAATCCCGCCGTCTATCTTCTGTGGATGGTGCGTCGACAAGGAGAGTCCCTTTTGAAGTTGTGTTCTTTGGATGCGTTCGGCGTTGGTCGAGACACGGCTCGGTTGCCTAGCCTAGGACAAGTTCTTTCTTGTTGTGTTGTTGTGTCGATGGTGGCTGTCTTTGGACTAGCCGGTGTGGAGTTGTGCTACACTTGTTGTTCGCAACGAGGGGTAGTGTTTTTGTACTCAAACCCTTCTATAAAAATATGGTACGCCTTTGGCGTACTCTCGAAAAAAAAAGAACATCTAGTTGCAGTTTGGTAGTGCAATGTCAATGCTTATGTGAAAAAGACTAACATTGTGTTTAGACACATAGAATTGGATGCTTGGAATCATAATTTGCAATTTGCTGGACCGAATTCCCATGTTTGGATGGTCTTAGAGCAAGAACAAAAATGTAGCAATAATATAGCAGGTTACCGGCTATAGTAGTTTGCCACATCATCTATAGTCAATCTATAGTTAGCACATATAATAGTGGGCTATAAAAGTAACGCACACTTTTGGCTCTCAGGTACGCGCGCACCCTATATCGAAAACATGTCCGATATTTACTATAAAAAATGTGTCGTAAATTAAATGGGTAGGAAATGTATGCAGACATGCGTACATCAAATCGGAAACTAAAATATTAAGTTATGTAGCCTAGACAAAGATAACAAAATGTACTGTTCACAATATAGTAGTAGACACGTACTACTATTCACAATATAGCGAAAATCCATCTTCTATTTTTTATGTAGGTCACATAAATTCGAATTTTTTCTTGAAAATTGACACGAGTAAGTAGCATGGTGACATGTACGTGCATGAATTATTTCAAAAAAATTGACACATTTAAATGGGGTTATTCGAATGTTTTAAATATCAGGGTATGGTGCACCTGAGTGCACCACCCTATATTCGGTTATAAAAGTATACTACTTTTATAATAATATAACACATCTTTTACTTTTACAAAATTGCAAAGGAGCACGTGCTAGAGCTGACTCTTACATGAGAGCCCACTAACATTCTCTCTCATAATCTCTCTCCTCCCACTAAGTAAGTATTTTTTATAGCTAGCTGACATCTTATTGTACCTGCTCTTAGAATTGGTGCTCGCAGCCATTATTTGGAATTTGCTGGAGCGAATTCCCATTGTTGGATGATCTCAGGATTAGGGCTTCGAAACATAGGCAATTCCGAGCCCACCTCCCACGCGCCCGCTCTGCCTGGCCAGATTCTGACGTCGCTCGCTCGGAAGCGGGCGTACCGCTTTGCTTCGTCACTTCCTAGCAAACGAGAGAAGCCTCGCTCGGGAAGCTCTACATGCTCGCTGGACCCAACATGTAGCCATCCCCGCCCTCTTCTTCATCACCCCTTCCACACCCTCCTCTCCCCATCCCAGCCCTCCTCCGAAGCTCGCCATTAGATGAGTGTTCTCCCCTGCGTGAACCATCCCTAACCCTATATGTGACATCGTTGGAGGGGGAATGGCGACGGTAGGGGTAACCCGGCGAGAGTAGCCTCTCCCCGGGCCTCGCCAAGCCGACCTAGAAGGAATTCTATAGATTACACACACCACTTTCTTGTTGGTACCACCATTGTTATCCAAAGAAATATAACTGTTCAAAATGGTATAACAGTGACATGTAGTATTTCTTCATCATAAAAGTAGCATTTGTTGCGGTAGCAAGGAAAATGAATGACCCTGGCTCTCCATCTGTTTTCTGCTCTTCGTGATATTAATATATGCTCTTTGTCACACAAAAAATCGGCCTGCATAGTGCATCGTTTGATTCCAACAGCAAACACCATGCACACTCAAACAATATAGTAGGAATTGGAGGTCGTTTCTTTTCAATCTTGGATTTGGTATTCTAGTCCAATTCAATTCCAAGACCTAATTATGCGCAATCAAACATAGCATAAGCTATTGGTTATTGACCAACATGTCCTCAACAAATATATATGATATGTGAGAGAAGAATTTTATTGAAGGGACGGTGCGTCTCATTTTAAAACTGATTTTCTCATCTATACATCATATTTGTTTATATTTATGATTATTGAAGTCACAAAACCCATGCTTATTATCATCGAAGGGTAAGGAGATACAAACATAGTAATTTCAGGATGCACATATTTCAATATACTTTAAAGTAATATAAGATATTTAGTACTCCAACAACTCTTGCAGCGTGGGTTAACCTTTTAATTTATCTTTTTTTAAACGACGGCAAAAGATTTGCCCTAATTTATTAATTAAGAAAAAATTACATGAATTGGACATACATATGGACAAGATCATTACAACAATCGCCTCTCGCGGCATCAAATTGCCCAACCTTTTGACGCCCGCTAGAACCCACAAACGCTTCTTTCTTAATCTTATCGAAGACTACATGCGAAGGCGCACTTTTGGTGCAAAGACCCTGGCATTTCGTTCATTCCAGACCTCTCACGATACAAGCAAGGTGATGGATTCCATAGCCTTGTGATTAGGAATGCACCCTCCCGCCATCATGTTCAACCAAATGGATATGTCGAGGTTCATCCACTGTGTAGGCTGTAGCTCAGTGAGCCCCATCCATTCCTTGAACAAACCCCAAAGGCGGGTAGTGAAACAACAATGAACAAAGAGATGGTCGACGGTTTTAGTGCATTACTTGCAAAGAGGACACAACCCGCAATTTGGACATCCGCGCTTGGCCAAACGGTCGGCTTTTCATATCCTATCTTGGTTGGCTAGCCAATTGAAGAACTTCGCCTTCGGAGGTGCCCAAGCTTTCCAAATCGTCTTGTCCATGAGTGAAGAGGTTGAACCCAAAAATTGCAACTCATATGCCGAGTTTCCCGAGTACTGTCCACTAGGAGTGACTCTCCAACCAATCTAATCATCTACCTCGGGGTCAAGCTAAGTGGTGGAAAAGAGCGTCCAAAGATCGACGAATTGTGACAAATGCTCCATATTGAAAGAACTATCCAAGACAATTTTCCTCACCCAAGCCTCCTCATAAAGCGCTTGAGAAACCTTCCAATTATTTCTCTTTGAAGTTGCAAAGATGAGTGGAGCAATTTCAATTGGTTTCTGCCCCTCAAGCCACGGGGCACGCCAGCCTTCTTCCCATTCCCAAGAGTTATTAGGTCTATCCATTCAAGTCAAGGCCAACGCAAATAAAGCGTCGTCACAAAATTCTGCAAATGGAGGACCCCAAAGCCCCCAAGTTTTTAGGGGCATAAAACTTTATCCTAATTAACCTTCCAGCTGGCCCCGGTAGTAGTTTCTTTGGCGGATAAAAGAAAGACACGCTTTGGTGAGGGATTAACTCGTCCATCCCTACAGATTGTAGATTTAGGGTTTCGTAAGAAGTAGAGTGCCAGTAGATCTCGAAGGTTCAGCCAACAAAGGTGCTCGACTCAAGGTTACGGTGATTCTGGTGGCAAAAATTTGATCCCTCGTTTCTCCCTCGGCTCCCCTTTATATAGGAGGTGGAGCCGAGGCTTTTCGTGTCGTACAAGTTACAAACTACCCGAGGCGTACTGGGCCTTTCCTATTTTGATACAACATTCCTACTACAACTCTACTTTTCCTTATCTGAATATCTCTGGGCTTCTGGGCTTCCAAAGCTTCGGGTCCGTGGGCTTCATGTCCTCTTTATATAACCAGGGTACTTTATTCGGCATGCCTGCTAGCCATACCTATGTCAGTAGCCCTCGAGATTTTGCTTGAATCGTAGAATCGAGTAAAATCTCCATCGTAAAACTGAGTCACGTGTTTATTTAATAAAACTTTCGAATTATAACGAATACTTTACTCATTTTCATTTTCTTGTGACAGATCAGGTGCTCTTGTGGCAAACCCGCATAAACCTACTTCAAGCTCGAGTCCCTGGACTTGAACTCGGGATACTGGCGTAATTCGACACGCGCCGTTTAAGGACTTATCGTGAATTGAATCCCAGCTTTATTTTATCGAGTACCTAACGCGTCCATCAGGATTTTTCTTCGCATTTGTTGAAACGGATAAAGTGGGAGAGCGCATTCGGGTGCGATGCCACGCCACGCGGGACAGATCCTGGGGTCTTACCTTCACACTCTTTTTCGAGTTACGGAATTCAGAGTTTTTACCACGGCGGATGCGCTCTGAGAATATACTGTAGAGTGTTTTTGTACGGCTGCTAGAATTCTTATTTTTCGAGTTGACTCATAAAATGATATCTTGACCTCCCGATGGGAGTACATGACGAGTTACGTGTAACTTGAAGATGTACGAAAGAAGTTCTTCGACTGCAGATCTATATTGACTTATTATTTTTGCCTTCTTTTTCTTCTCTATATTTCATCGGGTGCGCGACTAGCGCTCTCAATGGGAGTAGCCCCCGAGGCTACAACCGAGTGTTTGCACCTGGTTGTAGGCTCAAATTATGTTAGTTTGATCAATTCTGTATTTTTTCCTTTACCACATCATCTTATCAGAAGTATATACAATACTTCTGATAAGAGTAGCCCCCGAGCATATGAACATGTGCTTGCATCTGGGCATAGGCTCCCGAATTTTCCTTCCAGCCATACATTGCTTCAGATCTCAAAGTTTTCTTTCTACTATATTTCGCTCATCACTCGAAGCTTTTTCCATACTATGACGTCTTTGCTGACGAGAGCCATGTGTGGCCACCTTGGGAAGACATGACTGATGGGTAGACCACTGTTTTGTGGGTCCAAACTTCTGCACGTCATCCACATCGCGCAAGTGAGGTGCGCACGTCCTCCGATATTCCCGGCACGCGCGCGGTAACTTCTTCCTGGTAAAAATAAAGTGTAACGATCATTTACCACACGAACACGCGTAAGGCTCAGGATCCTCTCCTTTTCATCCAACGGCTGAACTCCATCGTCTTCCACCTATAAATTTTACCCTACTCCTCACTTCCCCCTTTGTTCCGCCGCACATTCTCTCTTCCTCTGTTCTTCTTCCTCCTCGTGCTCCTCGTGCACTCATCCTCTACTTCTCCTCTTTTGCTCCATCGTGCATCCACCATGGCTCCACGCACCAAGCTCTGCAAGAACCGTGCCCCTAGCACTCGTGAGCGCGTGGAGAAGAACAAGATCTCCGGATGGGAAAGGTCTAAGTTCTCCGCGCAGGACAATCGTCTGCTCAAGAGGATGGGCCTGCTCAACAAGAAGGCTATGAAGATGCCAGGGGATGAGAGTTCCCCTCATCTCCTTCAGGTTTTTGGGTAACTTTTGTCGATTTTCTCATCCGCGGGTTTTCCATTCCCGTTCATGAGTTCCTCCGCGGCCTCATTTTTATCTATGGGATTCAGCTTCACCAGCTGACCCCTAATTCTCTCCTCCACATCTTATCTTTATCACCCTCTATGAATGCTTCCTGGGCATCCACCCTCAAGGGGTCCTGTGGAAATGCATCTTTTACCTCCGCCGCAACTACTCGAAGAACACCATCTACAACGTAGGTGGGGTTTGCATCTGCGTCTGGCCAGAAGTCGGATACTTTGATGTGAAGTTTGCTGACTCCATCCAAGGCTGGCGCAAGAAGTGGCTCTACGTACAGGACGAATCTTCGGCTGCCCAAGAATATGGCCTTGCTCCCTTTGACGCTTCCAAAGATATCCAAAGGCACAAATCTTGGGACGCAGAAGCTATAGCCAAAGGAAATGCAGCCACTGATGCGTTGATTGCTCGCATCCAAGGGCTCCAAAACACCGAAGGGGCAGAACTATCGGGTGTGCAAATCATTGTACACTTTCTGCGGATCCGAGTGCAGCCTCTTCAGGCTCGCAAAAATCCCCTTTGGATGTATTCGGGTGCTGAAGACGCTGATAGAGTTTCCGACGATCTTCCCTTGAAAGATTTGGAGCAGCTTGTCCGCCTCTTCACCTTCTTGAGCAAGAATAATGAAGTCCCTTCTTCCTGCAGCGTGGAACCTTTCAGTGGTGACCACGCACTTCCCGATGTAAGTGCTTTCCTTCGAGTTTTACTCCTATTTTTGGACTGCAATTGTTTTCCTTCGGGTTTTGATGATTTCGTCTGGCTTTCTCGTTCATTTTGCTATAGGATCACCAGACTCTTTCCTCCCTTCCTCCACTTCCTGAAGGTGGAGATGCAGATGAGTGAGCCCTCGTCACAGATGACTCGCAAGAATCTTTCATTCCCGAGAGTGAACCCGCGGAATCTCAGAAAAGCGCGGGTTCCTCTGACAAAGACTCGGAGTCAGAGCAACCTTCTGAATCCGCTCACTCCGTCTATCCTCCTCCTGCTGCTCCAGACAAGCGCAAAAGGAAGAGAAACATTGACGAAGAGGACTCCGGCGCGTCCAAGCTTTCTGTGCCAGCTGCCGAAGAATCTTCTCCCAAAGATCAAGACATCTTCAACCCCTACGCTGCTACCGGTGCCGTAAGTTTGTAAGTTGATTCCTCTTTGCTTTTTCCTATCCCCTTCTTTTGGTTTCGACGTTTTTATATTGCTGATATATTGACAGGGATGACGAAGAGGAGCTGCAACCCAAAGCTCATGGGCCAACCAATACAAGAACCTCCCCCATGTTGGTCCTTTCTAAGGATCGCCGTGTTGCGCCAGAAACTTTGCCTCCAGCACACGTCGACCCGGAAGCATTGAATCCACCGTCCAGCCCCCGAGCACCGAAGAAGAAGAGGGCTAAGACGGGAGCTTCTGGCAAGCGGAATATTGCCACCGGGAGTCTGTCGACTCCTCTCCTTAACGATGTAAGTCATCTCTTCCTGTTTGTCTCCTTTTTTTGTTTACTCGAACAATTTTCTACTTCTTAGTACTATATTGCTTTCTTGTCGACTTTTTGCAGCCCTTGATGAAGGACATGGTAGACTTAGGCTCCCGTTTTATCGGGTTCCATGACGAGGCCGAATCTTTGAGGGGTAAGGCTTCACCACACTTAACACTTTATATATTCCTATCTTGTTTTGTATCTTGATTTGTCTTTTCTTCCAGAGGCCTTGCGTCGTGCCGAAGAACGCCCCAATGATCTGGAGAAAAAGCTCAAGGCTAGCGAGGAAGCTCGCGAAAAGGCTGAGAAGGATGCTGCTGATGTCGAGGATCTTCACCGAAGACTTCAAGCCACTGAAGATGCCTTGAGCGACAGAGAGGCCAAGCTTGTCCAGCGCGACAACGACATAATTATGCGCCCTGAAATGCAATACCAACGATTTTCGATTAATACTATCTTTTCCTTTGTCCTTATACTTTCATTGTCGTGTTGAAACTATTTTTTTATGTTGATAAAATTCTTCTTTTTCTCCAGCGGGGAAGATGGGTGAACACTATACCAGGAACTAGGAATTGGATGAAGATCGTAACCTGGACACTCTCACCATTCTTGAGTTGAACTGCAATCTGGCACGCGAGTGCCTGACGTCTGTGCAAAATTCGTTTAGGCGCATCTTCCCTCACTTCTTCCCGAAGACCACGCAACCAGAGATTTTCGCCCCCAACTCGTCCAGCACTTCCTTACAAAGGATGATCTAGCCTTGGCTTATCGCCAAGCAAGCTTGAATATTGGAGTCGAAGGGACCATCGCTCACGTGGCGGACAGTGGTCAAAAGGTCGACTGGGTGAAGGCTGCTGCTGTCAAGGGTTTGAATAACGAGAAGTGGAAGGCCTTGGTGAAGGACGCCAAGCTTTACTCGAAGAAACTTATCGCCTTCCTTGACCCGAAGTCTTCAGACTCTACTAGCACTGCCCAAATGGATATCAAGTAGACCAACTTGTACTTCCTTTTGTTTTCCTTTTTGTAGATACTGCCGCCTTTTGTTGCTCCCGATCATTTATGTAGGCGCGCTATGAGCCGTATTTTGTAAAGACTCCTTTATGTGCTATGTTATGAATATGAATGAACAATGTGTCTTGCCAAATGTTTGATGTCGATAATTTCTTGTCTTCCAATTAATTTTTGATAACTATACTGGGGATGGACCTTCCTACACTTCTACTGCTACCTCACATTCCGCGAGAGTGCCTGACGGTGCTTCCTTGGATATTTCGTCGTGTCCTAGCTCAGTCGAACATGAGATTGCTGATCTGCGACGGTAGCTGCAGTCGATGAAAAAAGAACCGTGACTGTTTTGGAGAAATCTCGTAAATCCTCGGATCGGGAACAAGCGGCTCTTCGTCAGGCGCAAGAAGCTCTTGAACTGAAAGAAACTATGACTGCCAACGCCGCTCGATCTGCCCAGCGTGAAAGTTATATGCTCGACCTCATGAATGATGCAAGTCAAGATATGGCTGGCATGTTACTTCTGTCTTATCGTTTCTTTGTTGTTTTCTGTGTCTCTCCTTGTGCTATATTGTTTTTTCACTTGTATCTCATAGGTGCGTTTCTGGACACCGTCGCTGAAGAGCAAAGAGTGAATTCGTGAGTTGAAGCCCTTCTTCGTCTTGCCAAAGTCAATGACATTGATTTTTGGGCGGACGAAAGTCGTTGTCAATGTATTGTTCAATTTCAGGATCGAGCTGCCCAAACTCGAGAATTCCTTGACTTCTGCAACAGTACCTTGGCTATGGAGTATAATGCCATGTTTCCTCGGAACCCTCAGACCGAAAATCTTACCGCACTCATGGACATGTTCAAGGAAGTGCGCAATATCCACGATTTTGTGAAGGCTCAAATGGTGGATGGCGCCAAGTTTGCATTGATTTGGCTGAAGATTTTCCACTCGAAGTTGGATCTTGACAAGGTCTTCCAGAGCCTTCTTCTCAAGATGTCGAAGAGAAAAGTAAAAATTGACAAGCACAATGCGGTTGTGTCTCCTGTCGGCAAAAAAATGATTGATGAGTGATACGTCTCCAACGTATCGATAATTTCTTATGTTCCATGCTTGTTTTACGACAATACCTACATGTTTTATACATACTTTATGTCATATTTATGCATTTTCCGGCACTAACCTATTAACAAGATGCCGAAGAGCCAGTTGCTGTTTTCTGCTGTTTTTGGTTTCAGAAATCCTAGTAAGGAAATATTCTCGGAATTGGACGAAATCAACGCCCAGGTTCTTATTTTTCCACGAAGCTTCCAGAAGTCCAAAAGGGAAACGAAGTGGGGCGACGAGGCGGCGACACGCCAGGGCCACGCGGCCAGGCCTGGGGTCGCGCCGCCCTTTGGTGTGAGCCCCTCGTGGCGCCCCCTGACCTACCCTTCCGCCTACATAAGCCTTCGTCGATAATAGTTCCAGTACCGAGAGCCCCGATACGGAAAACCTTCCATAGACGCCGCCGCCGCCAATCCCATCTCGGGGGATTCAGGAGATTGCCTCCGGCACCCTGCCAAAGAGGGGAATCATCTCCCGGAGGACTCTTCACCGCCATGGTCGCCTCCGGAGTGATGTGTGAGTAGTTCACCCCTGGACTATGGGTCCATAGCAGTAGCTAGATGGTCATCTTCTCCTAACTGTGCTATCATTGTTGGATCTTGTGAGCTGCCTAACATGATCAAGATCATCTATTTGTAATGCTACATGTTGCGTTTGTTGGGATCCGATGAATAATGAATGCTATGTTATGTTGATTATCAATCTATCATCTATGTGTTGTTTATGATCTTGCATGCTCTCCGTTATTAGTAGAGGCTCTGGCCAAGTCATTACTTGTAACTCCAAGAGGGAGTATTTATGCTCGATAGTGGGTTCATGCCTCCATTAAATCTGGGACAGTGACAGAAAGTTCTAAGGTTGTGGATGTGTTGTTGCCACTAGGGATAAAACATCAATGCTATGTTTAAGGATGTATTTGTTGATTACATTACGCACCATACTTAATGCAATTGTCTGTTGTTTGCAACTTAATACTGGAGGGGGTTCGGATGATAACCTGAAGGTGGACTTTTTAGGCATAGATGCATGCTGGATAGCGGTCTATGTACTTTGTCGTAATGCCCAATTGAATCTCACACTACTCATCATAACATGTATGTGCATTGTCATGCTATCTTTATTTATCAATTGCCCAACTGTAATTTGTTCACCCAACATGCTATTTATCTTATGGGAGAGACACCACTAGTGAACTATGGACCCCGGTCCATTCTTTTACATCGAATACAATCTACTGCAATACTTGTTCTACTGTTTTCTGCAAACATCATCATCCACACTATACATCTAATCCTTTGTTACGGCAAGCCGGTGAGATTGACAACCTCACTGTCATGTTGGGGCAAAGTAATTTGGTTGTGTTGTGCAGGTTCCACGTTGGCGCCGGAATCCCTGGTGTTGCGCCGCACTACACTCCGCCGCCATCAACCTTCAACGTGCTTCTTGGCTCCTACTGGTTCGATAAACCTTGGTTTCTTACTGAGGGAAAACTTGCCACTGTACGCATCACACCTTCCTCTTGGGGTTCTCAATGGACGCGTGTTGTACGCGTATCAAGCTCTTTTTCTAGCGCCGTTGCCGGGGAGATCAAGACACGCTGCAAGGGGAGTCTCCACTTCCAATCTCTTTTCTTTGTTTTTTGTCTTGCTTTACTTTTATTTACTTCTTTGTTTGCTTCACTAAAAAACAAAACACAAAAAAATTAGTTGCTAGCTTTACTTTATTTACTATCTTGTTTGCATTCTCCATATTAAAAAACACAAAAAAAAAATTAGTTACTTGCATTTACTTTATTTGCTTTTTGTTTATTTCATCATGTTTCCTCCTAAGTTTACTTTAAAAGATATACATGTAGGAGAAGGGTCTATCATTGGAAGAAATAATATAGAAGCATTTTTCACCCATGTTAGCATGGATGAAGATTTTGAAGATATACCATTATTAAAAGCTGCTCCTACTTATGAAAGTGCCTCTGCCTGTTTAGTACACATGTTGGAAACTAGATTTATTAGTCTCAATCCCATGATACAACACATGTTTCTTACACTTTCTGATATGTTGAGGGGAGAAAAGAGAGATTTTGTTTTAAAAGTCCTTGATAGAGAATTTAAAGATATAGCTAAAGAAGCTAGAAAAGTTTTTATTAAGCATAAGAGGCTTGGTTTGTTCACTGATTTTAAAATAACACTTGAAAAGATGGACATGGATAGAATAAGGTACACTAATAATGTTAATGATGGTGGGGAGATTAAAGCACCAATACCTTGCAAGCTCCTAGGAATGCATGAAGCTCTAGAAGATAATTATGCTTGGCTTGTCCCTGAAAATTTATTTGATGAGAATAGCAAGCCTAAGACTAATGAAAAGGGAGCCTCTGAAACTTACATATACAAGATACAGTGCATGGTTGAGAAAACTCCAAACCCCGTTGTTGATGCATCATCTCTTGATAACACTTGATACACAATTTATGCGCCTAGCTGAAAGGCGTTAAAGAAAAGCGCTTATGGGAGACAACCCATGATTTTACTTCTGCACTTTTGTTTTATATTTGAGTCTTGGAAGTTGTTACTACTGTAGCAACCTCTCCTTATCTTAATTTTGTTGCATTGTTGTGCCAAGTAAAGTCTTTGATACTAAGGTTCATACTAGATTTGGATTACTGCGCAGAAACAGATTTTCTGCCAATTTACGTGAGTAATCCTCAGATATGTACGCAACTTTCATTCAATTTGAGTATTTTCATCTGAGCAAGTCTGGTGCACCTAAAAAATTCGTCTTTACGGACTGTTCTGTTTTGACAGATTCTGCCTTTTATTTCGCATTGCCTGTTTTGCTATGCTTGATGGATTTCTTTATTCAATTAACTTTCAGTAGCTTTGTGCAATGTCCAGAAGTGTTAAGAATGATTATGTCACCTCTGAACATGTGAATTTTGATTATGCACTAACCCTCTAATGAGTTGTTTTGAGTTTGGTGTGGAGGAAGTTTTCAAGGATCAAGAGAGGAGGATGATACAATATGATCAAGGAGAGTGAAAGCTCTAAGCTTGGGGATGCCCCGGTGGTTCATCCCTGCATATTTCAAGAAGACTCAAGCATCTAAGCTTGGGGATGCCCAAGGCATCCCCTTCTTCATCGACAACATTATCAGGTTCCTCTAGTGAAACTATATTTTTATTCCATCACATCTTATGTTCTTTACTTGGAGCGTCTGTATGTTTTTGTTTTGTTTTGTTTGAATAAAGTTGGATCCTAGTATTCATTGTGTGGGAGAGAGACACGCTCCGCTGTTGCATATGGACAAATATGTCCTTAGCTTTACTCATAATGTTCATGGCGAAGGTTGAAACTGCTTCGTTAAATTGTTATATAGTTGGAAACGGGAAATGCTACATGTGGTAATTGGTAGAATGTCTTGAATAATTTGATACTTGGCAATTGTTGTGCTCATAAGGATCATGTTTAAGCTCTTGCATCATATACTTTGCACCTACTAATGAAGAAATACATAGAGCTTGCTAAAATTTGGTTTGCATGATTGGTCTCTCTAAGGTCTAGATATTTTCTAGTAAGGGTCGAACAACAAGGAAGACGGTGTAGAGTCTTATAATGCTTGCAATATGTCTTTTATGTGAGTTTTGGTGTACCGGTTCATACTTGTGTTTGTTTCAAATAACCTTGCTAGCCTAAGCCTTGTATTGAGAGGGATTACTTCTCGTGCATCCAAAATCCTTGAGCCAAAAACTATGCCATTTGTGTCCACCATACCTACCTACTACATGGTATTTCTCCGCCATTCCAAAGTAAATTGCTTGAGTGCTACCTTTAAATTTCTATCCTTTGTCTTTGCAATATATAGCTCATGGGACAAATAGCCTAAAAACTATTGTGGTATTGAATATGTACTTATGTATCTTATTTCTTATTAAGTTGCTTGTTGTGCGATAACCATGTTCCTGGGGACGCCATCAACTATTCTTTGTTGAATATCATGTGAGTTGCTATGCATGTTCATCTTGTCTGGAGTAAGGGTGATTTATCATGAGTTGAATGGTTTGAGCATGCATATTGTTAGAGAAGAACATTGGGCCGCTAACTAAAGTCATGATCCATGGTGGAAATTTCAGTTTTGGACAACAATCCTCAATCTCTTATGAGAATATTATCTGTTGTTGAATGCTTACGCATTAAAGAGGAGTCCATTATCTGTTGTCTATGTTGTCCCGGTATGGATGTCTAAGTTGAGAATAATCAAAAGCGAGAAATCCAATGCGAGCTTTCTCCTTAGACCTTTGTACAGGCGGCATAGAGGTACCCATTTGTGATACTTGGTTAAAACATATGTATCGCGATGATAATCCATGTAAATCCAAGCTAATTAGGACAAGGTGCGGGCACTATTGGTATACTATGCATGAGGCTTGCAACTTGTAGGATATCTTATACATAATACATATGCTTTATTACTACCGTTGACAAAATTGTTTCTTGTTTTCAAAATAAAAGCCCTAGCACAAATATAGCAATCAATGCTTCCCTCTTCGAAGGGCATTTCTTCTACTTTTATGTTGAGTCAGTTTACCTGTTTCCTTCCATCTCAAGAAGCAAACACTTGTGTTAACCGTGCATTGATTCCTACATACTTGCTTATTGCACTTATTATATTACTTTATGTTGACAATATCCATGAGATATACATGTTACAAGTTGAAAGCAACCGCTGAAACTTAATCTTCCTTTGTGTTGCTTCAATGCCTTTACTTTGAATTTATTGCTTTATGAGTTAACTCTTATGCAAGACTTATTGATGCTTGTCTTGAAAGTACTATTCATGAAAAGTCTTTGCTATATGATTCAGTTGTTTACTCATTGTCTTTACCATTGCTTCGAATCGCTGCATTCATTACATATGCTTACAATAGTATTGATCAAGATTATGATAGCATGTCACTTCAGAAATTATCTTTGTTATCGTTTACCTACTCGGGACAAGTAGGAACTAAGCTTGGGGATGCTGATACGTCTCCAACGTATCGATAATTTCTTATGTTCGATGCTTGTTTTACGAAAATACCTACATGTTTTATACATACTTTATGTCATATTTATGCATTTTCCGGCACTAACCTATTAACAAGATGCCGAAGAGCCAGTTGTTGTTTTCTGCTATTTTTGATTTCAGAAATCCTAGTAAGGAAATATTCTCGGAATTGGACGAAATCAACGCCTAGGATCTTATTTTTCCACGAAGCTTCCAGAAGTCCAAAAGGGAAACGAAGTGGGGCGACGAGGCGGCGACACGCCAGGGCCGCGCGGCCAGGCCTGGGGCCGCGCCGCCCGGTGGTGTGGGCCCCTCGTGGCGCCCCCTGACCTACCCTTCCGCCTACATAAGCCTTCGTCAATAATAGTTCCAGTACCGAGAGCCACGATACGGAAAACCTTCCAGAGACGCCGCCGCCGCCAATCCCAGCTCGAGGGATTCAGGAGATCTCCTCCGGCACCCTGCCGGAGAGGGGAATCATCTCCCGGAGGACTCTTCACCGCCATGGTCGCCTCCGGAGTGATGTGTGAGTAGTTCACCCCTGGACTATGGGTCCATAGCAGTAGCTAGATGGTCATCTTCTCCTAACTGTGCTATCATTGTTGGATCTTGTGAGCTGCCTAACATGATCAAGATCATCTATTTGTAATGCTACATGTTGCGTTTGTTGGGATCCAATGAATAATGAATGCTATGTTATGTTGATTATCAATCTATCATCTATGTGTTGTTTATGATCTTGCATGCTCTCCGTTATTAGTAGAGGCTCTGGCCAAGTCATTACTTGTAACTCCAAGAGGGAGTATTTATGCTCGATAGTGGGTTCATGCCTCCATTAAATGCAGGGACGGATGTAAAAGTTCTAAGGTTGTGGATGTGTTGTTGCCACTAGGGATAAAACATCAATGCTATGTCTAAGGTTGTATTTGTTGATTACATTACGCACCATACTTAATGCAATTGTCTGTTGTTTGCAACTTAATACTGGAGGGGGTTCGGATGATAACCTGAAGGTGGACTTTTTAGGCATAGATGCATGCTGGATAGTGGTCTATGTACTTTGTCGTAATGCTCAATTGAATCTCACACTACTCAGCATAACATGTATGTGCATTGTCATGCTATCTTTATTTGTCAATTGCCCGACTGTAATTTGTTCACCCAACATGCTATTTATCTTATGGGAGAGACACCACTAGTGAACTGTGGACCCCGGTCCATTCTTTTACATCGAATACAATCTACTGCAATACTTGTTCTACTGTTTTCTGCAAACATCATCATCCACACTATACATCTAATCCTTTGTTACAGCAAGCCGGTGAGATTGACAACCTCACTGTCACGTTGGGGCAAAGTAATTTGGTTGTGTTGTGCAGTTTCCACGTTGGCGCCGGAATCCCTGGTGTTGCGCCGCACTACACTCCGCCGCCATCAACCTTCAACGTGCTTCTTGGCTCCTACTGGTTCGATAAACCTTGGTTTCTTACTGAGGGAAAACTTGCCACTGTACGCATCACACCTTCCTCTTGGGGTTCCCAACGGACGCGTGCTGTACGCGTATCAATGAGCTTCTCAAGGTGGACACCACTTTCTTCAAGGAGTATCGATACGACGATTCGACACAGAATATACGTGTTGCAAGAGAAAATATAGATAGGTGGATATAGAAGTTATTTTATATTTTCTCAATGCGTGAGGTTTGGACCAAGACGCCGAGTTGTATATGTATATTTGTCGTGTATGTTGTAAATTTATGCGAGACATATATGAAGTCAAAGAAAATTCTTCTTGTTGTATTGAAACCTTTCATTTAGCCCCCGGGTATCTCGGGTGGCATGATTATGTTTATTTTTCGTGAGGTTTTTGTATAACCAAAGCGTGTATATTGCTTGGTGTGTCGAAGTCGCCTATGTTGTTGCGGGTTCGAGCCCCCGAGCGTTGCTCGTAAAGACAGAGGAACATATATCATCAATATTTTTCATTTCAACCATGTTATATTGCAGCGCTGCAAGCCTTCCTCCTTAAAAACCTTTCAGCCCCACTCGGTACCCTGAAAGGAAAAGAGTGTGTCTGAAAACTTGCGAGTTGTTCAGATACAATGTATGTTTACATAGTTGGTACTATATTGACTTCCTTCTAGGCGTAAAAACGTCGCAGCTGCGCAACATTCCATTGGTTCGGTTCGTCCTTCCCCGTCTTCTTGTCCTTCAGTCGATATGCTCCTCCCGGAATAACTTCGGTAATGATGTATGGTCCCAACCATGGAGATTCCAGCTTCTTGTGTCCATCTTGCTTGAGTCAAAGAACTAAATCTCCGACTTCAAATGATCTGAGACGTAAACGTCGGTTGTGATAATTTTTGATGTTCTGCTGGTATGCACTTACTCTTGATAGCACCACATCTCTTGCTTCATCGATTGCGTCGATATCATCTTCCAGCGCCTTCTGCGAGGCTTCTTCTTCATATTCCACGACTCTGGGAGAGTTGTGTTCTATTTCTATTGGGAGCACTGCTTCAGCAACATGGACCAAGAAGAATGGAGTTTCTTGAGTTGCTGAGTTTGGATTTGTTCATAAGCTCCACAACACATAGGGCAACTCGTCGACCCAGGTGTGTCTCGATTTTTCAAGTAGTGTCAGCAGACGTTTCTTGATGCCATTGCAGATGAGACCGTTTGCTTTTTCTACTTGACCATTGGTTTGCGGGTACTCCTCTGATGCAAACTGCAGCTTGATGCCTACACCTTCACAATAATCCTTGAATTCTCGGGAGGTGAAATTGCTACCATTGTCCGCCGAACCGAAAAACTATCCCCTTGATGAAGTTTACTGCTGATGTTGCATCTGCCAAAGTTACTGGTACCGCTTCAATCCACTTGGTGAATATGTCGTCAGCGACAAGCAAATATACGTGTCCTCCTGGCCAAGACTTGTGTAATTTTCCCACCATGTCTAGTCCTCATTGTGCGAAAGGCCATGCCAGGGGTATTGGCATTAATTCTGCTGCTGGAAAATGAGGTTTAGACGCAAATATTTGGCAAGCTTCACAAGTGCGCACGATTTCCTTCGCGTCCTCTATTGTTGTTAACCAGTAAAATCCAGCTCGAAAAGCCTTGGCTGCTATTGCTCGACTGTTTGCGGTGGCCACATATCCCTTCGTGTATGTCCTTCAATATGACTCGTCCTTCTTCGGGTGTAACACATCTCTGTAGCACGCCCAATATACTTTGCTTGTATAGTTCTCCCTTGACTAATGTAAATGCCTTAGATCGTCGAATAACTCTTCGTGCTTCTACTGGTCCTCAGGTATTTCTTTCTTTGTAATATATGCCAAGTATACTTGCATCCAAGGGATTTGTATCATCATGACCTCCTCTGGTTCTTCCTCTTCATCCGAAATATGTGATTCTGGGGCTGCTGGAGCCCCCGAGTCTTTCTTTGGTTTGTCCTTTTTCTTCGGCTGCTTCGACGCTGTTGTTTTCTTTGACTTGGTTGATCTCTCGCTTATTTCCTCCCAAAAAACTCCAGGTGGTATAGGCAGACACTGAGAACCGATGTTTGCCAAAATGTCGGCTTCGTCATTGTTGAGCCTGCTCACATGATTGACTTCGCAATCGTCAAAGATTTTCTCTAATTCATTGTAGACCTCCTTGTATGCTATCATACTGTCATTGACTGCATCGCACTTGTTCATTACTTGTTGGGCAACCAACTGGTAGTCGCCAAAGATTTTTAGGCGAGTAGCGCCACACGCTTTTGCCATCTTCATCCCATGAATAAGGGCTTCATATTCTGCTTCGTTATTTGATGCATTGGGGAAGGTCATCCGCAATATATACTTCATCTTGTCACCCTGTGGTGAAACAAGTACCACACCTTCTCCAGCTCCTTCTAATCTCTTGGACCCGTCGAAGTTCATATGTCAAGTACTCGATAAATCTGGGGGTCTCGTGTTTTGGAGTTCCATCCACTCTGCAACAAAGTCCGGCAGAATTAGCGACTTGATTGACTTTCTTTTTTCATATGTGATGTTCCGAGGGGAAAGCTCGATTCCCCAATGGAGACACGTCCTGTAGCTTCTGGGTTGTTCAAGATGTTCGAGAGAGGCGCCTCGTTGATCACTATTATCGGGTGTGCTGAAAAATAGTGTCTTAGCTTCCGTGCTGACATAAAAAACTCCGTATGCCAACTTCTGATAGTGCGGGTAGCGCTGCTTGGATGGTGATAGTACTTCACTTAGGAAATATATTGGCCGCTGGAGCCCATGAGTTTTCCCTTGTTCCTCTCGTTCTACCACGAGAATTGTGCTAACCACTTGAGGTGTGGCCGCAATATATAACAGCCGAGGTTCTTTTTCTTGTGGTGCCACCAAGACTGGTGGTGTCGAAATTGTACGATTCAAATGTTCAAAAGCTTTGTCTGCTTCTTAGTTCCACTCGAACTTTTATCCTTGCTTGATGAGCACGTAAAAGGGCAGCGCTCAAAGTTGCCAACCTTGCGACGAATCTGCTCAAAGTTGCGACTCGTCCAGTTAACTGTTGTATCTCTTTGAGCATGGTTGGTTTCTCATCGTCAGGATATCTTGTATTGTTTCTGGATTGTCCTCGATTCCTCTAGGTAACACCAAGTATCCGAGGAGTTCTCCCGCAGGAACACCAAATGAGCATTTTGCCGGGTTCAAGTTTAAACGGAACTTGTCGAGGTTGTCGAAGGTTTCCCTGAGATCATCAATGAGAGATGACCCTTGCTTTGTTGTGATGACCACATCGTCGATGTATACTTGGACATTTTTCCCAATCAGCGTGGCAAGGCACTTTTGCATCATCCTTTGGTATGTGGCTCCCACGTTTTTTCACCCGAAAGGCATCGTTCTGTAGCAGAATACGCCATAAGGGGTTATGAAAGCTGTTTTGACTTCATCTTCTTCTTTTAGGCGAATTTGATTGTATCCAGAATACGCGTCGAGGAAGGAAAGACGTTCGCAACCTACCGTGGAATCGATAATTTGGTCGATCCTCGATAGGGGAAAGTGGTCCTTTGGATAATGTTTGTTGAGACACATGAAATCGACGCACATGCGAAGGACTTCAGTGTTTTTCTTTCCGACCAGCATTGGGTTAGCGACCCACGTGGCCTCAGTGTGTAGTTCTTTGATGAAACCCGCTTCTTTAAGTCAACGGATCTCATATAGCATAGCTTTGCGGTTTGGCTAGGAGAATCGCCGCAAAGGTTGTCGAATAGGCCTGGCTCTTGGATCTAAATTAAGCGGGTGCTCGGCAAGTTCCCTGGGTACTCCTGGCATGTTAGCTGGGCACCATGCGAAGATTTCCCAGCGCTCAGGGAGGAACTTGACGAGCGTGCTTTCCTATGCACTATCCAAGTTTGTCGCGATGGATGTTGTATTTTTAGATCTGTCAGGTGGCTCTGCACTTCCTTCGAATTCTTGGAGGTGTCGAAGCTTGCTCCTGCAAGGATCTACCTCCGTCAGGTAACACGTCGTACTTGGTGGTGAGTTTGGATGCCTCGTACTCAGCCTGAATTCCAAATGTTTCGGAAAGCTTGTGGAAATCCTTGTCAACTTATCTGCCAAGGCAAAACTTCCTTTGACTGTTATTGGGCCCTTAGGTCCAGGGATTCTCCATAGCAGGTATGTGTAGTGCAGCACAGCCATGAATCTGGCATATGCGGGTCGTCCCAAGAGGGCGTGATATTGCGACGGCCAGTCGATGACTTCGAACTCCAGCTTCTCCTTCCTAAAATTTTCCTGTGTTCCAAACTGCATGTCGAGTGCAATCTTGCCCAAAGGATAATTTGGTATCTCGGGTGCAATGTCGTGAAAATGCGTGTCCGTTGGTGTCAAGTTTGCCAAAGAGATGTTCATCTTCCGCAATGTGTCTGCGTATATGATATTTAGACTGCTTCCTCCATCTATGAATATTCGGGAGACATCAGATCCCTCAATGACCGCTGGTAGTATCATGGCTGAGTGTCCTGGCCGTGGAACCTGAGGTGGATGATCCTCTTGTGTGAATCCTATTGGTTGTCCCGACCAATTGAGGTACTCGGTAGTTCGGGGAGGTGATGTTAATGCCTTGTACACATGTCGAGATATTACCTTATGCGACCTATTCGAAGGTCTGCCCTTCTGTATCATAGATATTGCTCCTCTTGTACTTGTGAAGTCGTCGTTGTTGTTTGGAGCTGCCGCAATTTGCAACTGATGCTGGTTCGCGCTAGTAATTGCGGGTGGTGGTGGCAGAGGTACATGAACTTCTCTTCTTGGCCCTTGCACATACCCCCTGTTTGTTGCTTCCGCGTTTGTGCTCTCTGTATATCTTCGCAAAGCTTGGAAAGTTCGGCAATCCTTCTGAAGATGCCCCGACTGTCTCCTTCCATCATTGTCAACGTAAAAATGCATCCGGCACGGCCCATTCAGCAGATCTTTGGGTGACATATTATATGGCCTTGGAAACCTCGGTCGATTATTTTATCTACTGGAAATCTGTGCATCTCTGTGATCATTGTGTTGATCATTGCTCCTTTGGTAATCATCACGATGATTTTCTCCACAGTTTCCTCGGAAGCCAGCCGCTATTTGGCTAGGACCATCATAATCCGTGAAGTTGCGGAAACATCGCCTATTTTGGTTGTTGTTTCTATTACGATCCTCTTCGGGTGACCTCTGCCGTTTGTTATGAACAACATCTTCTCTGTCAGCCCAGCAATTCGCTATTTCCATGAGGTCTGCTATTCTCCTGGGGTTGGACCTCCCCAACTCTTCAACTAGGTCTCTTCTTCGGATTCCTGCAACAAACGCGTTGATTGCTCTTTCATCGGACACGTGCTCAGCCGAGTTTTTTATGATGCTCCAACGCTGAATGTACAACCTCATCGATTCATCCGGCTTCTGCTTGCAAGTCCTTAGTTGCTCTATCGATGTTGGTTCTTGCAAGTAGAACGGAAGTTCCTCACAAACAAGTCCTCGAAAGTTTCCCACCTATCGATGATCCTTCCGGCAGCTTCTTGATCCAGGATCTTGCAGCTCCACTGAGGTGGACCTGAATGCTCTGCACAGCTGTTGCTCTGGTTCCACCCATCAACTTCACTGTCTCTAGATAATCGACTAGCCAATCATCTGGATCTTGCAGCCCATCGAACTTTTTATAGTTGGCGGGTAACTTAAAGCTAGTCACTTGGGTTTTGCGGACCTGTCGGGTAAAGCAAGGGAGTCCGCACAAGTCCTCATCACTATCTTCCGATGTATGTCAACATTCACGTGTTCTGTTTTCGCGACTTCTTTCCTTACGTCCTCGGTCGACTCGGGCTTGAGCCACTGTGTTCCTTGCGTCGCCTTCTCTTGGAGCAGCTCACGCCGCCACCACAGTGGGCCGGGGGCTATTTTGTGGGATAACGTTGCAAAGAAAACAAAAAATTTCCTACCGCGAACACGCAATCCAAGCCAAGATGCAATCTAGAAGACGGTAGCAATGAGGGGATTATCGAGTCTCACCCTTGAAGAGATTCCAAAGCCTACAAGATGAGGCTCTTGTTGCTGCGGTAGACGTTCACTTGCCGCTTGCAAAAGCGCGTAGAAGATCTTGATCACGATCCCTCCGGTTCCACGAACGGGCAGCACCTCCGTACTCGGTCACACGTTTGGTTGTTGATGAAGACGACGTCCACCTCCCCGTTCCAGCGGGCAGCGGAAGTAGTAGCTCCTCTTGAATCCGACAGCAAGACCCCAAACCAAAACCTTCCATAACTCATGAAACCTACCCAAGCTAGGACTCCCACTAGAGGTGGGAGTTCCACCTTCCTTGGGAGGGGGTGGCCGGCCCCCCTTGGGGAGTCCACTTGGGACTCCTCCCCCTTAGGGTTGGCCGGCCATGGGAGGTGGAGTCCCACCGGGACTCCGCCTTCCTTAGTGGTTTCTTCTGGACTTTTCTAGAACCTTCTAGAACCTTCCATAGAACCTTCCGAATCATTTTAAATCACATAAAATGACATCTTATATATGAATCTTATTCTCCGGACCATTCCGGAACTCCTCGTGATGTCCGGGATCTCATCCGGGACTCCGAACAAATATTCGAACTCCATTCCATATTCAAGTTCTACCATTTCAACATCCAACTTTAAGTGTGTCACCCTACGGTTCGTGAATTATGCGGACATGGTTGAGTACTCACTCCGACCAATAACCAATAGCGGGATCTGGAGATCCATAATGGCTCCCACATATTCAACGATGACTTTAGTGATCGAATGAACCATTCACATACGATACCAATTCCCTTTGTCATGCGATATTTTACTTGTCCGAGGTTTGATCTTCGGTATCACTCTATACCTTGTTCAACCTCGTCTCCTGACAAGTACTCTTTACTCGTAACGTGGTATGTGGTCTCTTATGAACTTATTCATATGCTTGCAAGACATTAGACGACATTCCACCGAGAGGGCCCAGAGTATATCTATCCGTCATCGGGATGGACAAATCCCACTGTTGATCCATATGCCTCAACTCATACTTTCCGGATACTTAATCCCACCTTTATAACCACCCATTTACGCAGTGGCGTTTGGTGTAATCAAAGTACCTTTCCGGTATAAGTGATTTACATGATCTCATGGTCATAAGGACTAGGTAACTATGTATCGAAAGCTTATAGCAAATAACTTAATGACGAGATCTTATGCTACGCTTTAATTGGGTGTGTCCATTACATCATTCATATAATGATATAACCTTGTTATTAATAACATCCAATGTTCATGATTATGAAACTAATCATCCATTAATCAACAAGCTAGTTAAGAGGCATACTAGGGACTCTTTGTTGTTTACATATCACACATGTACTAATGTTTCGGTTAATACAATTATAGCATGATATATAAACATTTATCATAAACATAAAGATATAAATAATAACCACTTTATTATTGCCTCTAGGGCATATCTCCTTCAGTCTCCCACTTGTACTAGAGTCAATAATCTAGATTACATTGTAATATACCTAACACCCATGGCATTCTGGTGTTGGTCATGCTTTGCCCTAGGGAGAGCTTTAGTCAACGGATCTGCTACATTCAGATCAGTGTGTACTTTGCAAATCTTTACTTCTCCATCTTCGATGTACTCGCGAATCGAGTGGTAACGCAGCTTGATATGCTTCAGCCACTTGTGTGACCTTGGTTCTTGTGCATTGGCGATGGCACCCATGTTATCACATTAAATGATTAATGGATCCAATGCACTAGGAACCACACCGAGCTCTACAATGAACCTCTTCATCCATACCGCTTCTGATGAAGCCTCTGAAGCCGCTATGTACTCTGATTCTGTTGAAGACTTCGCCACCGTGCACTGCTTCGAGCTTGCCCAGCTTACTGCAGCACCATTCAATATAAACACGTACCCAGACTGTGACTTAGAGTCATCAGGATCAGTGTTCCAACTTGCATCGGTGTAACCACTTACAACGAGCTCTTGGTGTCAACACCCGGATTTTTAAGTCCAGGTGCCTGTTATGCCATACCTCGCAATCCCAGGAATATTGTTGTTGCGAGACATAACAGTTGAATATCATAAGTCATCATTCATTACATACCGTAGTCGTCTTACAAGTAGAGATCACATGATCCATATTACACAAATAGTTGATCTATGGATCAACATACACCAAGTTCATAGTTTCATAGCGGAAGCGTAAGTAGAAGGGACTCTCTAGTCCACAGGCCAACGTCTGACGTCAGAAGATTCCCTAGTTGTCGTAGGCGTCCTGCTGGTCGTCGTCTTGACTCTAATGTCATTCTTATTAGTTTAGAAACATTTTCAAACCATTGAAACCATTCCACAAGGTCTAGCTCAAAGATTTGTAAAATTGGCCAAAACACAGGAGAGAGGACAGGTCAATTCTTCTTATTCTTGGAAGGTGTTCCCCTTGCTTTACTTGAGCAAGGTTGAGGGTCAATTTAGGGTTAGATGGGGTTCAGAGATGGTCTCACACCATTTGGTTAGGGTAGGAGTGCATAGGGCAAGAATTGGTGAAAATGGCTATGGGTCACATATGCCTCTATGCATATGTGGCATTTGATTTTTAATTTGGCTAGGCTTGACCCAATTGATGTTGTTGAGAGTTGAAATGGTATATAGGAGTGATCCAACCATTTAATTTCAAGTCTTAGGGTCAAGATCCTCAATTTCACAAATTTGATATTTTGCTCTCATATGCCTCTATGGCATTATTACTTTCTTTTTACAATCTTCTGTTTCACTTTGGATTGGGTTGGAGAAGTTCTAGATAAGGTTTAAGAAGGTTTTCCAATCTTCTAAATAAAGTAGAAAGGCCTAGGGTAAAGTTTTACCAAAATAGCCATAGGCATATATGCCTCTTTCTTAACTAAGATTTTTCCTTTTTATTTTATTTCTCAAAGATTGGTAACAAGAAGGATGTGGTTTAGGGTTTAATAAGTTTTGCAATGGTTCACCACCAGTTAGCAAAATAAGAAAAGGTAGGATTCTAGATTTACATATTAAGGCTATAGGCCCACATATGTCTTTTCCTTTATTTTAGGTTTCTCACAAAAGATCCAAATGATTTTTGAAAAGGTTAGGGTTTAGGTCTTTTTCTTATTTGATTTCTTTCTACTTTAATTTTATTTGGTTTGTGATCTTCACTTGATCACTTTAGGGTTTTAGGGTTCATCACATAAGCATACTACACTCATCAAGGCAAAAACACAAGTAATAGGTAGGAGCACTAAGCATAATACCTTATATAAGAAAAGTTTTTGTTGGCTCTCATTTTTGTAAAAAGGAAATTCATTTTCTCTTTATTTTGAAATTTAGGGTGTTACAAACCCTTCCCCCTTAAACAAATCTCGTCCCGAGATTTTAGGAAGAGTTAGGTTCCTAAGAGAGATTGGGTGATATGATTTAGCAGGAAGCATACTTGGCCTATTCCGAGGTGCTTCTTGCGCTTCGGTGGCCGTCATGTTGTAGTAGCGACCGTTGCGGTTGTTCGAGTAGTTTGGAGCAAACTTTCTTCTAGTTGCGATACGGCGCTGCTGCTGTGCAGGTGCAGCGGTGTTGGCGGCAATCTTGGCCAGCTTCTTGGGGCATTCATTGGAGTAATGACCCACAGTTCCACATTCATAGCAGGTTACCGTTGACTTGTCTGTTTGTGCAATGGGTACAGCATTGCTTCCAGTCCTTGGGGCATCGTTGGCGGCTTTCATCGGGCACTTGTTTGAATAATGACCGGTAACACCACATGCATAGCAAGTCACAGTGGACTTGGCTCTGGGGGCATGGTTGGGTATGGGGATGAGCTGCTCCAGTGATGCTATCTTCACGCGGAGGCGAGCAATGAGGTAGTCCTTCTTGGCGTGTTGATGGCGAAGTGCCTTGCGCTCCATTGCAAGGAGGTTGATGGTGTCAGTCATCTTGGCGTGTTCAGTGCGTATCTGATTGGCCTGGGCACGGGAGTTGTTGCGGGTAGGAGGGGTCATCTGAACATTGAAGTAGATGATAAGATAAGAGGGAATTGTCTATGGTTGGTTTGAGTTAAAGTTCAAAAGTTCAAAATTTGAAAACTTGAGTAGTGTTGAGGGGGTAAAAACCAGCAACACTTTTTCATTCATACCAAACATCACACATTACAATTCTAACACACCGTTGGTTTGAAGAACCATTCATTCGCTCTACGATACAAGGGGATCCTGATACAACTCACACCTACTTAAGTGCTGGAGTGATACTACCCTTCCGGGTGGATTCTTCTTCTTCACGGGTGAGGTGATTGGCGAGAGGTGAGGGCGTTGTCCAAATCCCTGCGGGTTTTGTACTGCCTGAAGTCCTGAGGTGCTTCATAGGGGTTCATCTTTGGTTGTGGTGGGGGCATGGTCATCGGTCTTCCCATGGAGTCATGTCTTGGGTAGTAGATGAAACGAGTGTTCTTGATTTTGTCCTCATTTTGTCCACACAGGCGGGAAATTGCTTCTTGCATAGCTTGGTCTAGTCCCTCCTTCCAGGTGCTTCCCTTTACAGAAAACCAGATGGTTTCCCATACCGGGGCATCAAGCTTCCTTCGTAGATCAGTAGAAACGTCCCACTGAGGTGGTTCTCCTGACTGAGCTTTGAGTGGTATTCCGAAGAACTCGGGGTACGGATGTCCTAGATAGTCCACGAGTTGCTTCAACTCCTTTTCGAACCTTTGGTCGCCTCCAGAACCAAGCTGATAGGACTCCCATTGGTACGTCATCTGTGAACAGAAAGGAGGAGTAAATTAGAGAAGTAGTCAGGTGTGCAAAATTTTATGTAGGCTTGCAAAGAAAGTAGAGTATAGATTTCTCATCTTTTTGAAAAAGGATTTCAAGGATACGGGTAAGAACGAGTTTTCACAAATATGCACTTCATTGGTTTTTGAAACTAAGTTTTTCAGACGTCCATTCTAACTAGGGTCTCCTAAGGTCAAACAATGGCTCTGATACCAACTTGTCAACACCCGGATTTTTAAGTCCAGGTGCCTGTTATGCCATACCTCGCAATCCCAGGAATATTGTTGTTGCGAGACATAACAGTTGAATATCATAAGTCATCATTCATTACATACCGTAGTCGTCTTACAAGTAGAGATCACATGATCCATATTACACAAATAGTTGATCTATGGATCAACATACACCAAGTTCATAGTTTCATAGCGGAAGCGTAAGTAGAAGGGACTCTCTAGTCCACAGGCCAACGTCTGACGTCAGAAGATTCCCTAGTTGTCGTAGGCATCCTGCTGGTCGTCGTCTTGACTCTAATGTCATTCTTATTAGTTTAGAAACATTTTCAAACCATTGAAACCATTCCACAAGGTCTAGCTCAAAGATTTGTAAAATTGGCCAAAACACAGGAGAGAGGACAGGTCAATTCTTCTTATTCTTGGAAGGTGTTCCCCTTGCTTTACTTGAGCAAGGTTGAGGGTCAATTTAGGGTTAGATGGGGTTCAGAGATGGTCTCACACCATTTGGTTAGGGTAGGAGTGCATAGGGCAAGAATTGGTGAAAATGGCTATGGGTCACATATGCCTCTATGCATATGTGGCATTTGATTTTTAATTTGGCTAGGCTTGACCCAATTGATGTTGTTGAGAGTTGAAATGGTATATAGGAGTGATCCAACCATTTAATTTCAAGTCTTAGGGTCAAGATCCTCAATTTCACAAATTTGATATTTTGCTCTCATATGCCTCTATGGCATTATTACTTTCTTTTTACAATCTTCTGTTTCACTTTGGATTGGGTTGGAGAAGTTCTAGATAAGGTTTAAGAAGGTTTTCCAATCTTCTAAATAAAGTAGAAAGGCCTAGGGTAAAGTTTTACCAAAATAGCCATAGGCATATATGCCTCTTTCTTAACTAAGATTTTTCCTTTTTATTTTATTTCTCAAAGATTGGTAACAAGAAGGATGTGGTTTAGGGTTTAATAAGTTTTGCAATGGTTCACCACCAGTTAGCAAAATAAGAAAAGGTAGGATTCTAGATTTACATATTAAGGCTATAGGCCCACATATGTCTTTTCCTTTATTTTAGGTTTCTCACAAAAGATCCAAATGATTTTTGAAAAGGTTAGGGTTTAGGTCTTTTTCTTATTTGATTTCTTTCTACTTTAATTTTATTTGGTTTGTGATCTTCACTTGATCACTTTAGGGTTTTAGGGTTCATCACATAAGCATACTACACTCATCAAGGCAAAAACACAAGTAATAGGTAGGAGCACTAAGCATAATACCTTATATAAGAAAAGTTTTTGTTGGCTCTCATTTTTGTAAAAAGGAAATTCATTTTCTCTTTATTTTGAAATTTGGGGTGTTACACTTGGTCACCTCCATAACAAAGAAACATATCCTTAGTTCTTTTCAAGTACTTCAGGATATTCTTGACCGCTGTCCAGTGTTCCATTCCTGGATCACTTTGATATCTGCTAGTCAAACTAACAGCATGTGCTATATCCGGTCTAGTACATAGCATGGCATACATGATAGATCCTACTGCCGAGGCATAGGGGATATTACTCATCCTTTCTCTTTCTTCTGCCGTAGCTGGTCCTTGAGTCTTACTCAAGACCTTGCCTGGTAACATAGGTAAGAACCCTTTCTTACTTTCGTCCATTCTAAACTTCTTTAGAATCTTGTCCAGGTATGTACTTTGTGATAGCCCTATTAGGCGTCTTGATCTATCTCTATAAATCTTGATGTCTAATATATACGATGCTTCACCAAGGTCTTTCATTGAAAAACTATTATTCAAATAACCTTTTACACTGCTTAATAGTTTTATATCATTCCCAATCAATAATATGTCATCTACATATAATATCAGGAATGCTACAGAGATCCCACTCACTTTCTTGTAAATATAGGCCTCTCCATGACACTGTATAAATCCGAAGTCTTTGATCACCTTATCAAAGCGTCGGTTCCAACTTCTCGATGCTTGCTTCAGTCCATAGATTGAACGCTGAAGTTTGCCTACTTTGTCAGCATTTTTAGGATCGACAAAACCTTTGGGTTGTACCATATACAACTCTTCCTCAATGTCTCCATTAAGGAACGCCATTTTGACATCCATCTGCCAAATCTCATAATCGAAAAATGCAGCTATTGCTAACAAAATCCTCACAGATTTTAGCTTCGCTACAGGTGAGAAAGTCTCATCGTAGTCAACTCCTTGAATTTGTCGGAAACCCTTTGCGACAAGTCGAGCTTTATAGACAGTAATATTACCATCAGCATCTGTTTTTCTCTTGAAGATCCATTTATTCTCGACAGCCTTTCGGCTATCAGGTAAGTCTACCAAAGTCCATACTTTGTTATCATACATGGATCCCATTTCGGATTTCATGGCTTCTTGCCATTTGTTGGAATCTGGGCTCATCATCGCTTCTTCATACGTCGCAGGGTCCTCATCATTGTTGTCCACAATCATGACATTTAGACAAGGTTCAGCAGTTTCCTCGTTTGAAGTTTCATGATCATTATCATTAGCTTCCTCTGTTGCCGGTTTAGGCGGTACAGGTACAACTTCCGGTACTGCGCTACTCTGATCAACGAGTATAGATTCATCAATCTCATCGAGTTCTACTTTTCTTCCAGTCACTTCTTTAGTGAGAAATTCTTTCTCAAGAAAGGTTCCGTTCTTAGCAACAAAGATTTTGCCTTCGGATTTGTGATAGAAAGTGTACCCTATAGTTTCCTTACGGTATCCTATGAAGATGCATTTCTCCGCTTTGGGTTCTAGCTTGTCCGGTTGTAACTTCTTTACATAGGCTTCGCAACCCCAAACTTTCAGGAACGACAGCTTAGGTTTCTTATTAAACCATAATTCATACGGTGTCATTTCTACGGATTTTGATGGTGCTCTATTTAAAGTGAATGCGGCTGTCTCTAATGCATAACTCCAAAATGATAACGGCAAATCAGTAAGAGACATCATAGAACGAACCATATCTAAGAGAGTTCGATTACGACGTTCGGACACACCGTTTCGTTGTGGTGTTCCCGGCGGTGTCAATTGTGAAAGTATTCCGCATTTCTTTAAATGCATGCCAAACTCATAACTCAGATATTCACCTCCACGATCAGATCATTGAAATTTAATTTTCTTGTTATGTTGATTTTCTACTTCACTTTGGAATTCCTTAAACTTCTCGAAAGTTTCGGATTTATGTTTCATGAAATAGATATACCCATATCTACTCAGATCATCTGTGAAGGTTAGAACATAACGATAACCACCGCGCGATGCTACGCTCATTGGTCCGCACACATCGGTATGTATGATTTCCAATAAGTCAGTAGCTCGCTCCATCATACCAGAAAATGGAGTCTTAGTCATTTTTCCCATTAGACATGCTTCGCATCTATCAAGTGACTCAAAGTCAAGTGATTCAAGTAATCCATCAGTATGGAGTTTCTTCATGCGTTTCACTCCAATATGACCAAGACGACAAAGGTTACATATAAGTAGAATTATCATTCAATTTAATTCGCTTAGCATCAATGTTATTTATATGCGTATCACTACTATCGAGATCTAACAGAAATAAGCCATTCTTTTCTGGTGCTCGACCATAAAAGATATTATTCATAAAAATAGAACAACCATTATTCTCAGACTTGAATGAATAACCGTCTTGCATTAAACAAGATCCAGATATAATGTTCATGCTCAACGCGGGTACAAAATAACAATTATTTAGGCTTAAAACTAATCCCGAAGGTAGATGTAGAGGAAGTGTGCCGACAGCGATCACATTGACCTTGGATCCATTTCCAACGCGCATCGTCACTTCATCTTTCAGTAGTCTTCGTTTATTCTTTAGTTCCTGTTTCGAGTTACAAATATGAGCAACCGAATCCAAAGATCAAATACCCAGGTACTAGAACGAGAACCAGTGAGATAAACATCTATAACATGTATATCAGATATACCTTCTTTCTTCTTCTTGACAAGGCCGCTCTTCAGATCAGCCAGATACTTGGAGAAATGACGCTTCCAGTGTCCCTTCTCCTTGCAGTAATAGCACTCAGCATCAGGCTTAGGGCCGTTCTTAGGTTTCATAGGAGGCGTGGCAGCTTTCTTGCCACCCTTCTTGAATTTTCCCTTAGACTTGCCCTGTTTCTTGAAACTGGTGGTCTTGTTGACCATCAACACTTGGTGCTCTTTCTTGATCTCAATCTCTGCAGCTTTTAGCATGCCAAAGAGTTCAGGTAACTCCTTGTTCATGTTCTGCATATTGTAGTTCATCACAAAGTTCTTGTAACTTGGTGGCAGTGATGGAAGGACACGATTAATCCCCAGTCTGTTAGGAATCACTATTCCCAAGTCACTGAGTTTCTTCGCATGCCCGGTCATGGCGAGCATGTGCTCACTAACGGAGCTGCCTTCTTCCATCATACAACTGAAGAAATGTTTCGATGCTTCATAGCATTCCACGGCTGCATGAGTCTGAAAAATAGCTTTCAGCTCTTTCATCAACTCATGAGGATCGTGGTGCTCAAAACGTTTTTGAAGATCGGATTCCAGACTACACAGGATGGCACACTGAACTTGAGAGTACCGAGTTTTCCGAGTCTCGTAAACAGCTTTTACTTCATCGCTTTCAGTTTCTGCAGGAGGGTCACCTAGCGGTGCATCAAGCACATATTGCAGATTTCCGCCAGAGAGGAAGATCCTCACATGACGGAACCAGATGGTGAAGTTGCTACCGTTGCTCTTAAGTTTTTCTTTCTCTAGGAACTGGTTAAAATTGATTGGGGATGCCATCTCTACAACATATATTTGCAAAAGTTTAGACTAAGTTTATGACAAATTGAGTTCAAATTTTAATTCAACATAATTAAAAATCTAGGTGAACTCCCACTCAAAACAATATCCCTCGCATTGTCTTAGTGATCACACGAACCAAATCCACCGCACCTAAGTCTGATCATCACGAGACAAGGTGTGATTTCAATAGCGAACACTCAAAGTGTTCATCATATCAACCATATGATTCATGCTCTACCTTTAGGTATCACGTGTTTCGAGACCATGTCTGTACATGCTAGGCTCGTCAAGTCCACCTTAGTATCCGCATGTGTAAAACTGTCTTGCACCCGTTGTATGTACTTGTTGATTCTATCACACCCGATCATCACGAGATGCTTCGAACCGACAAGTCTTGGTAACGGTGCTACTAAGGATGAACACTTTATTATCTTGAGATTTTAGTGAGGGATCATCTTATAATGCTACCGTCGCGATCTAAGCAAAATAAGATGCATAAAAGGATTAACATCACATGCAGTTCATATGTGATATGATATGGCCCTTTTGTCTTTGCGCCTTTGATCTTCATCTCCAAAGCACGGACATGATCTCCATCATCTTCGGGCATGATCTCCATCATCGTCGGCGTAGCGTCAAGGTCAATGGCGCCGTCTTCATGATTGTCCTCCATGTAGCAACTATTACAACTACTTTGAAATACTACTCAACATGAAATTTAAAGACAACCATAAGGCTCCTGCCGGTTGCCACAATACAATAATGATCATCTCATACATATTCATCATCACATTATGGCCATATCACATCACCAAACCCTGCAAAAACAAGTTAGACGTCTCTAATTTGGTTTGCATATTTTACGTGGTTTAGGGTTTTCGAGAGAGATCTAATCTACCTACGAACATGAACCACAACGTTGATACTAATGTTTTCAATAGAAGAGTAAATTGAATCTTCACTATAGTAGGAGAGACAGACACCCGCAAAGCCTCTTATGCAATACAAGTTGCATGTCGAACGAGGAACAAGTCTCATGAACGCGGTCATGTAAAGTTAGTCTGAGCCGCTTCATCCCACTATGCCACAAAGATGCAAAGTACTCAAACTAAAGATAACAAGAGCATCAACGCCCACAAAACCATTGTGTTCTACTCGTGCAACCATCTATGCATAGACACGGATCTGATACCACTGTGGGATAACATTGCATAGAAAACAAAAAATTTCCTACCGCGAACACGCAATCCAAGCCAAGATGCAATCTAGAAGACGGTAGCAACGAGGGGATTATCGAGTCTCACCCTTGAAGAGTTTCCAAAGCCTACAAGATGAGGCTCTTGTTGCTGCGGTAGACGTTCACTTGCCGCTTGCAAAAGCGCGTAGAAGATCTTGATCACGATCCCTCCGGCGCCACGAACGGGCAGCACCTCCGTACTCGGTCACACGTTCGGTTGTTGATGAAGACGACGTCCACCTCCCCGTTCCAGCGGGCAGCGGAAGTAGTAGCTCCACTTGAATCCGACAGCACGACGGCGTGGTGTCGGTGGCGGTGGAGAACTCCGGCGGAGCTTCGCTAAGCGTGCGGGAGCTATGGAGGAGAGAGGGGGCGGCTAGGGTTTGGGAGGGGGGCGCCGGCCATCTAGTGGTGCGACCACCTTGTGGTGCTTGGGGTGGCCGGCCCCCTCCCCTTGGCCCTCATTATATAGGTGGAACACCCAAGAGTTGGTCTACAAGTCTTCGAATAAGACCCCAAACCAAAACCTTCCATAACTCATGAAACCTACCCAAGCTAGGACTCCCACTAGAGGTGGGAGTTCCACCTTCCTTGGGAGGGGGTGGCCGGCCCCCCTTGGGGAGTCCACTTGGGACTCCTCCCCCTTAGGGTTGGCCGGCCATGGGAGGTGGAGTCCCACCGGAACTCCGCCTTCCTTAGTGGTTTCTTCCGGACTTTTCTAGAACCTTCCATAGAACCTTCCGAATCATTTTAAATCACATAAAATGACATCCTATATATGAATCTTATTCTCCGGACCATTCCGGAACTCCTCGTGATGTCCGGGATCTCATCCGGGACTCCGAACAAATATTCGAACTCCATTCCATATTCAAGTTCTACCATTTCAACATCCAACTTTAAGTGTGTCACCCTACGGTTCGTGAATTATGCGGACATGGTTGAGTATTCACTCCGACCAATAACCAATAGCGGGATCTGGAGATCCATAATGGCTCCCACATATTCAACGATGACTTTAGTGATCGAATGAACCATTCACATACGATACTAATTCCCTTTGTCACGCGATATTTTACTTGTCCGAGGTTTGATCTTCGGTATCACTCTATACCTTGTTCAACCTCGTCTCCTGACAAGTACTCTTTACTCGTACCGTGGTATGTGGTCTCTTATGAACTTATTCATATGCTTGCAAGACATTAGACGACATTCCACCGAGAGGGCCCAGAGTATATCTATCCGTCATCGGGATGGACAAATCCCACTGTTGATCCATATGCCTCAACTCATACTTTCCGGATACTTAATCCCACCTTTATAACCACCCATTTACGCAGTGGCGTTTGGTGTAATCAAAGTACCTTTCCGGTATAAGTGATTTACATGATCTCATGGTCATAAGGACTAGGTAACTATGTATCGAAAGCTTATAGCAAATAACTTAATGACGAGATCTTATGCTACGCTTTAATT